>NC_057806.1:362138673-362438673 GCF_018294505.1 Triticum aestivum | reverse complement strand
AAAAATTGGCTTTACGCAAAAACCTTATAACCATAGAGCTTTTCCACCAGCCATATATGCATATAGTGATAGCCGTTGTTCATCATTTTCTCTATGGTGTGAATTTGCCAGTACATTCAATGTACTGACCCTCTGTGGCTGCAACGTCTCATGTTGCAGGATTATCTTACGACGAGTAAGTGATACGTTAGGGTTACGATTTCTACACTCAACCTTGCCGTTGGTGTTGATGGGAATCCACAACCTTGTTACTTCCGCTATTTTGGATTTGAGGTAATAGTATTTACGTTACTTTTACATGTGATTTACCTCTGTTATAAATCCTCAAGTACTGTGTGTGTCAGCATACCGATCCAGGGATGACACTTAAGCACAGAGACTTGACCCATTCGGGTCAGGTCGCTACAATTATGTTCTGAGATAGATGTTGCTATGACTTTGCTATGCTTAATGCTTGTCATTAGGGCCCGAGTGCCATGATTTTAGATCTGAACCTATTATGTTTTCATGA
The DNA here is from genome assembly GCF_018294505.1 of Triticum aestivum. Classification (NCBI taxonomy): domain Eukaryota; kingdom Viridiplantae; phylum Streptophyta; class Magnoliopsida; order Poales; family Poaceae; genus Triticum; species Triticum aestivum. The sequence continues at coordinate 362,438,162 of NC_057806.1, read as the reverse complement.
ATATATGTGAGTTCTTGATCCTATCTTGCAAGTCTATAGTCACCTATTATGTGTTATGATCTATTAGCAAAGACTTTTCTCTACAACTTTCCCTTTCAAAAAGATCTTTTACCTCTCTTCTCTTCCGAGCTTATTCAAAAATTCCATTTAGTGAGACCATACCCCTTTTCCCTTTTGACCACACGAAGATTCGACTGATGAGATCACTCCAAGAAGTACAAGATATCAGACAGCTAAGACCACTTCAGAATGAGGAGTATTTTCTGTGCCTCTGAATAATGGAAACTACAACGGTTGAAGGCCGAAGACAAGTAGAATTTGAAGGCTCTGAAGAATTTCCAGATTTAGTATGACCTAGGAAGGCTACCCATATGGAACTTGGCAGACTATGGAAGTTGTCAATACCCGAGATCAAGGTGTATCGGAGAAAGACTGAAACAAGGAGTATGAGAACTCGAAGTTTTGTCAAAAAAGACCCTAAGGCAGGAGATATCAACTATGGAATGATAGCTCATGGGAATGACAAGAGCGGAAACATGGTTATCCGTGATGTCATCGCCCGCGATGCTATTGTCACCGTGCTGAGTTAAGGATGCATTTCTTCAGAATGGATTGATGGAACAAGGCTGATGGAGCACCTATTAGTAAGATGAAGTTTTAACCTTAGCCGGTGTATCACCAGGATCTGGAGTGTTACATTAAGAAGTTAAGATGGACCAACAAGAAGCCGTATTTTGACAAGGAAGTATTTTGAGAAAAACTCAGGACCCAGAAGCTGAAAGTAGCCAAGCTGGAGGAGCTACAACCTCGAGATACCGGAGTTTTGTCAGGAACTAAAGGACAGTAGGACCATGGTTCATGCCAATGTTGAAACCCAGAAGTTTGGAATGCCACTCCAGAAATATTAAAGGACGTCACGAGAAACTTTTGTCAACAAAGAGGATCTGGCAGAAGAAATTGAGAAGGACAAACACGATCGGAAGAAGCCATTGGAGGCATGAACAAGACTCGAAGAGTTTGGCGACGTTGACCCTAGAAGACCAAACCCCTGTTATACACCTACGTTAGATGCGATGTTTGTGAGCTGTCATTTGTTTGTTGTTTTTCCGACAGCCACAATAAAATCTGTCTTTTCAAAACTTTTGTTTGTATTGTGTGTATCCCTCTCTATCTCTCTTATCTCACCCCAAACCCATGGACCCAATAGAGGATGAATGGAGATGAGCTTGTATTTTCGGGACCAATGAGTCAATTGGAGACAGACCGATGGATTCAGAACATGGAGGATCATATGGAGAACAACCCTATAGTCGGAAAGGATATGGCCCAGGATGCTCTTCAATGCTTTGAAAAAGGTGCTGCTACTTGGTGGAGGATGTACCAAACCATCAATGGATGGCAAGGAGTAACCACTTGGAAAGAATTTAAGTTGACTTTGCTAAAGTCTCAGTTTGTGTCCCAGAAATTGAAAGCCTTATGGAAAGGATATGAAAAAAAACTTGTGCATGCAAGCTTTGTGGAGAAATAGGACACAACCATAAAGAACACAAGGATGAATGCCCTAATTGTGAAGGAAGTCACCCAGCTGAAGAGTGCCCAACTAGGCAGATCACTTGTTTCTTGTGTGAAGGGACTACCCACTACCCTGCTCAGTGTCACATTTACCCCATGGTACAAAGAACCATCCAGCAGAAGAAAGAAGCAACGAGAGGATCCCTTATGGAAAGTTTAGAAGAACCTGTGATGAAGGAAGATGTGGAGGACACACCCAAAGAAGAGCCAATTAAACCCTGCACCAAGTCATGCTATTCATGTGGAGAAGGACACATCTCCCAGAATTGTTTGAATGGGGATTTAGTAGAATTCCCGACAGAGGAAGTAGAGTATGACCCACTGGAAATAGAAGCTCTGATGGGAATGGAAAAGTCCAGAAAGAGAAGTAGATTGGATTCCAGGAAGGATCTGAGTCATGTCACGTGTTATAAGTGCAAGGAGTCAGGGCACTACCTCAGCAATTGCCCAAAAAGGAAGCCAAGGACCCAAGTAGGCTACGTAATCACAAGGAAACCTCGAAACCTGTCAGTAGTAATATGTTTTAGTTGTAATGGAGCAGGGCACTTTGCCAGAGAATGCCCCAATGAGAAGGAAACTTGTGCTAGATAGTTGAGTTTTCAACAAAAGAAATGGAGTAGTAGAAGTGAGAACATTTTCTTTTATATTGAGGTGTTGAGTTGAGACATGTAATGGAAAAGTGAGAGATTGTAATCATTTGAGAATGAATAAAGTAGCATTGTTGGTACTGATATGGATTTTTTGAGTTGTTACTCTATGAAGAAGGATTTTGACCATTCTGAGGATATGAGAAATATGGTCTATGGAAGATTTGTGCATTTTAAGGGTGGTAGTACCCTGTAAGAACCTTTGACCCCTGGAAAAGATAAGGATACTCCACTGAGTGGATTTCGGACAAAAAATTTTACGAGTTTTGTCTCGATATGTGTGATGCCCCAAGAGTATGTGGGATGAAGTTAGAGACCGTCAGTTGTTTGGACCAAATGTGATCAAGGAGTCAGAAGAGAATGTTAAGTTGATTCGAGATAGACTAAAGGTAGCTCAGTCCAGGCAGAAGAGTTATGCAGACTTAAAAACGCAAGGAGGTAGTCTATGAAATTGGAGACAGAGCATGTCTTCATGTGTTCCCCCTGTGAGGAGTTAAACGATTTGGAGTTAAGGGAAAGTTATCCCCGAGATTTGTAGGACCGTACCGAGTTTTGGAGCGTATGGGAGAAGTGGCCAACAAGTTGGAGTCACCCAAAGGACTGTCAGGAGTTCATGAAGTGTTTCATGTTTCTCAGTTGAAGAGTGCCATGCAGAGATGGCCAATATTTCCCTGTAAGGACGCTTGACCCTGGAAAGGATAATGATGTTCCACGAAGTGGAATATGGACTTCATAAGTATAACTTTTTATCCCGGTATGCGGGATATCCCACGAGGATGAAGAGATAAATTACTATTGGATATAAAGGAGGTATGATGTAGGAAATATCGATCAATGGAAACTCCATGATGTGTCTGAGTAATCATGTCCTAGTTTGGTGCCAATAGAAGGAAATAAGACAATACAATTGGATGGATTCTAAGTATGCTAGGAAGCTGGAAGTTGGATGTTGGAATAGCGATAAGTTGCTCGATGATAAGTTCAAGGACTACAAGTGATGAGGTGTGCCATAACCCACAGGCCCCAGGACCTGCCAAGAAGCAAGCACATTCTTGCTGAAGGAAAAACCCTAGAAGTGGATATACCTTTGTCGACAGACAATTTTATAGGAGTTTACGCAAAACCTGAGAGTTGTGAAGGAACGATAGATGTTTGTCTGGCTTGCAGAATCAATGGATTATTCCGAACTTGGTTCGTCGACAAGAGAAATTCTACAATGCTTGTGAGGATGACCGAGTGTTACAATGCGAGATTCGCTAAACCGTATACAAGGTAATGATTTGGGTGCGGGATGCATTGATCACCATACCGACTTACTCTTATTATTCGCCTTGCTATATGGGATGGTAAATCTGAGTGACTTACCTATAGTGGAGAGACGACGATCAAAACCTTGTTTAAGCCTTAGAATGGTATAGGTATTTTTCCCTTGTACAAGGCAGCTTTGCCAACCGTAGGTTATACGGTGAGGATCACCCAGACCCATTTCCTGCAGGAGAAACCATAAATTGTTGACCACCATGAGATATCGATAGTTGTTTAGTTTTGGTGCCAGACCCGTCAGCTAAGAAGACCCAATCTCGGAAGAACCTTACCAAGATGAAAGGATAGAAAATTTTTGGTAAGGTTATGCCACTACCGGAAGAGCCCGGATAGGGAATTATCCTGAAGATCTAAGAAGACCGACACTGTCAAGAATAAGGATGGAGTATATGAGTTTTGATAGAACCGTAACCATGCTTCTAAGGGTGGTAGCACCCCAGACCCCGGTGATGATTGATGGAATTTGAGGAGACCCCCAAACCCTAACCTTTTTCTTGCTAGCCTCTCCGAATCTCGAGGACGAGATTCATTTAAGGGTGGTAGGTTTGTAACATCCCAAAATTCTAAATTTTGGAATGTTATAATAAATAGATAGATTTGACTGATTGTTTGATTGATTGTCTGAAAGTGAGTGAATTCGAAACTTTTTGAAAGTTAAATGGGAGGGAATAAAAGGACTTTCCCAAACTTTCATTTTGCATTTTGATCTCCATGAATTCAAATTCTTTTCAAATACAAAACCCTCGAGAGAAGATGATATGACTTCTTCCATTTAAATTAAATGACAAGGGTTGTTGAAAATATTTGAACTTCATTTGAAAATATTTTCAATTCTGAAACTTTATGCAACTCAATGCTTTTCACGAGAGAAGATAAAATGACTTCTTCAAATTATATGAAATATGAGTTGGGAGTTCAAAGATTTAAATTCAAAGTTCTTTTGAATTTATTTTCAATTTGGATTTATTTGAGTTTTATTCAAATTATTTTTCTCAAAAATCAAAATACATGGAAAATAGGGTAACATGATTCCCTACATTAGAAAATTGGAGAAAAATTTATTTGAAATCATTTTGGTATTTTAAAAATGTTTTTTGTTGGATTTTAATAGACTAGTAGCACTGTTTGAATTATTAGAATTTATGTGTATTTTATTTAATGCAAGAAAAATGTCCATGTTGTTGGAAATCTTTTTCTGAAAATTTTGATATATTATATGGCTATATAATATTTTCTTTTAGTTTGATTTTATTTTATTTATCTTTTGCCTGTGTTAAAACAAACAAATCATCCTCCTCCGCCGAACTGGACCGGCCCAGCCCAGTCCAGCGCCAGCCCAGCAGCGGCCTCCACGCGCCCGAACCGCCTTCGCCTCGCCCGCCCGAACCGCCTTCGCCTCGCCCGCCCGCTCTCTCCTTCGCGCGCACGCTGCCACGCCCAGCCACCGACAGGTGGGACCCACCTGTCGGGTTCGTCACCGACCTCCCGCCGGAGTCCAGCACGCGCACGATTCGCCGGCCGACGCCGTGCTCAACCCGGGGGCCTCCCCCGTCTTCTCCCCTCGCCCAAGGCGACCCCCTTTATAAACCGAGGCCCTGGCCTCGTATTGCCTCAAACCGCAGCTCTCCACGCCCCGCGCGAACTCGCCGGAGTTCGCGAGATCCGCCGCCAAGCCCGCGCCGTTCCGACTCCGAGGCCGAGCGCCCACACCGCCACCGTCTTCCCCTCGTCGAGCCGCGCCTCTCCATCTTCTCCACCGGTGCCGCCGAGCCCCGGAGCCGCCGTCCCGTTCGAGCCGCCACCGCCGCCGCTTTCTTCTCTGACGCCGACGACGTGACCGCCGCGGTAAAGCCCACTATCACCTCAACCGTCCGATCTTAGAGCTACGGTTAGGATTAGATATGTTTGTTTTTTTTTCAAACCGGTATGCGCTAAATAGCGAACATCCGCCGTTTTAGCCTCGCAGCGAACAGATTTCGGCCAGTAGATTTCTGACACGTATCCAGGGACCTAGTTGCAATTTCTTTCTCTGCAGTTTAGTCCCTGATTTTCAAATGACTATAACTTTTTACTCGTTAGTACAAATCCAACGAAACCAATGCTCACGTGTTTGTTACGATCTCCTCTATCCAGTAATCCAACTCAAACATGTTTTCGAAAAGTTTAAAATTTGAATTAGAGCAGATTTGAATTCAAACTTCGTTTGATCATAACTTGAGTTTCGTAGCTCCGTTTGAGTTGATTCTTTTTGCAAATCGAAGCTCTTGACCTAAACATTCTAATAAGGCCAAATTCACATAATTTTGGTACTATTAGAAATTGTTTTATGTTGCAAGAGTTATTTGCTTGGTTTTGAAGTTTTCCGAATCGTCTTCTTCGTTCTTTCTGATCTTTTGAGTGATTGCTTATGTGTGGTTACTATTGCTTGCTTACGATAGATTGACCGGAGTGTGACGAGTAGATCTATCAAGAGTTTTGAGTGTGAATCATCTTCATCAACATTGTAGGCAAGTTCACACTTTGATCATATCCCTTTCATACCCAGTTTTTATTGCATTAGATCAAACCTCAAAAATTGCATGATTAGGATCTAATTAAATTGTGGGTATTGGGAAGTAGTTGATGAGGTAGGAACCTATTGCCCTGCATTCAAACCTTGGGAGTTACTTTTACGTTATGCTTATATTGCCATGCTATGCTCGTAGACGTGGTTTGGGTATGAGTGAAATCCATGACAGATGTGAGGTTGTTATTTAATGGTTCAACTTAAGGTGGCAACTTGAATACACATCTGGGTGGATTGCTAGGGGCACCCTGGGGATATACTAGTGGACTTGCCCGGACACCTGGGGATATACCAGTGTTGTCCTAGGAGATCCCGGGGATATACCGTGTGATCATCCTACGGTCCACCACCCAGGCTCAAAGGGATCATGAGATTATTCATACTAGAAACTTCTGTGTGCAGCCACAAGCCATTATGTGCTCTGGCATAGTTGATTAAGTCGTGCGAACTCTTACAGGGTAGACTAGCAGATGTAGGGGAAAGTAGGTGTACCGATCTATCCAACGTAAGGTGCTAGCGCTTCTGAAAGGCTATGTCTCGGTCATCCGTTTCTCAAACACCATGTAGTGCGAGAAAACCAACGAAGGAGATTGAGTCTTGTGGGGAAAAGTGCGCAAACCTCTGCAGAGTGTACAAACTAATCATGATTAGCCATGTCCCCGGTTATGGACATCTTGAGTATCTAGTTCTTGGATTATCCTGTTGATCTCATCACGTTACTTTAAATGAATATTGTTGGGTTTAATGATGTTACTTAATTGGGATTGAGAATGCTGTCAACCATTCTCAATGTTCAACAACCACCATGATAGTTAAATAAAATTTATTCCTTTGCAGTAGGGAAAATTGGCTTTACGCAAAAACCTTATAACCATAGAGCTTTTCCACCAGCCATATATGCATATAGTGATAGCCATTGTTCATCATTTTCTCTATGGTGTGAATTTGCCAGTACATTCAATGTACTGACCCTCTGTGGCTGCAACGTCTCATGTTGCAGGATTATCTTACGACGAGTAAGTGATACGTTAGGGTTACGATTCTACACTCAACCTTGCCGTTGGTGTTGATGGGAATCCACAACCTTGTTACTTCCGCTATTTTGGATTTGAGGTAATAGTATTTACATTACTTTTACATGTGATTTACCTCTGTTATAAATCCTCGAGTACTGTGTGTGTCAGCATACCGATCCAGGGATGACACTTAAGCACAGAGACTTGACCCATTCGGGTCGGGTCGCTACAATTATGTTCTGAGATAGATGTTGCTATGACTTTGCTATGCTTAATGCTTGTCATTAGGGCCCGAGTGCCATGATTTTAGATCTGAACCTATTATGTTTTCATGAATATATGTGAGTTCTTGATCCTATCTTGCAAGTCTATAGTCACCTATTATGTGTTATGATCTATTAACCCTGAAGTGACAATAATCAGGATACTTACCAGTGATGACCGTAGTTTGAGGAGTTCATGTATTCACTATTTGAATGCTTTGGTCTGGTACTCTATTAAAAGGAGGTCTTAATATTCCTTAGTTTCCGATAGGACCCCGCTGCCACAGGAGGATAGGACAAAAGATGGCATGCAAGTTCTTTTCCATAAGCACGTATGACTATATTCGGAATACATGCCTACATTACATTGATGAACTGGAGCTAGTTCTGTGTCACCCTATGTTATAACTGTTGCATGATTGATCGCATCCGACATAATTATCCATCACTGATCCATTGCCTACAAGCTTTTCATATATTGTTCTTCGCTTATTTACTTTTCTGTTGCTACTGTTACAATCACTATAAAACCAAAAATATTACTTTTGTTACCGTTACCACTACTATCATATTACTTTGCTACTAAATACCTTGCTGCAGATATTAAGTTTCTAGGTGTGGTTGAATTGACAACTCAGCTTCTAATACTTGAGAATATTCTTTGGCTCCCGTTGTGTCGAACCAATAAATTTGGGTTGAATACTCTACCCTCGAAAACTGTTGCAATCCCCTATACTTGTGGGTTATCAGATTGATGCAGTGCACATGGACTTGATTCAGCCGGATAGGTCTTCTACAAGTTATCTACATTGGAAATGAAATGGTAGCTAAGATAGTAGCTCTATTTTAAATGTATAATTACTTCATTTTATCAGTGATAGTAGCAGTGCCAAAATAGTAGCACAAGATCACCAGCTGGATGCAGAGGCAAAATCAACCAAAAAGGAACATACCTGTTCATGGGAACCATAACTGAGAGAGGGGCCCCTACACCGCCACGACTCGATGTGGTCAACCTGCAGATCCACTTGATGATTGTAGCACCCACGATGCGGCTATATCTCCCACGTGTCGGAGCACGACTTAGAGGCATAACCGCATAGTAGGCATGTCGCAAGATGGGTCATCTTTACACATCCCATGTACTGAATAAGAGAGGGATAAAGAGTTGGCTTACAATCGCCACTTGACACAATACATAAATATAGCATTACATCATCCAGAATACAATCAAGGTCCGACTACAGAACCAAATAAAGAAAGAGAACCCCAATTGCAAAAGATCCCCGATCGCCCCGACTGGGCTCCACTACTGATCGAAAGGAAATGAAAAAACATAACGAATACAATCTTCATCGGGCTCCCACTTGAGCTCGGTTGCATCACCTGCACTGGTAGCGTCGGCACCTGCAACTGTCTTGGAAGTATCTGTGAGCCACGAGGATTTAGCAATCTCACACCCGCGAGATCAAGACTATTTAAGCTTATGGGTAGGAAAGGGTAGTGAGGTGGAGCTGCAGCAAGCACTAGCATATATGGTGGCTAACTTACGCAAATGAGAGCGAGAAGAGTAGCAAAGCACGGTCGTGAGTGATCCTGAAACTACTTACGTTCAAGCATAACACAAGAACCATGTTCACTTCCTGGACTCCACCGGAAAGAGACCGTCACGGCTACACACGCAGTTGATGCATTTTAATTAAGTTAAGTTTCAAATTCTCTACAACCGGACATTAACAAATTCCCATCTGCCCATAACCGCAGGCATGGCTTTCGAAAGTTCAAAACCCTACAGGGGTGTCCCAACTTAGCCCATCACAAGCTCTCATGGTCAACGAAGGATATTCCTTTTCCCAAGAAGACCCGATCAGGCTCGGAATCCTGGTTACAAGACATTTCGACAATGGTAAAACAAGACCAGAAAGACCACCCGTTGTGCCGACAAATCCTGATAGGAGCTGCACATATCTCGTTCTCAGGGCACACCGGATAAGCTAAGCGTACAGGAGCCAATGTAACCCAAGTTGCCAAGGGACGGCCCTGCACAATGCTCTAGTTTGGACCAACACTCAAAGGAGCACTGGCCCGGGGGTTTAAAATAAAGATGACCCTTGATTATGTAGAACGCAAGGGAAAAAGGCTTAGGTGGCAAATATTAAAACCAAGGTTGGGCCTTGCTGGAGGAGTTTTATTCAAGGCGAACCGTCAAGGGGTTCCCATTATAATCCAACCGCGTAAGGAACGCAAAATCAAGGAACATAACACCGGTATGATGGAAAGTACGGCGGCAAGAGTGGAACAAAACACCAGGCATAAGGCCGAGCCTTCCACCCTTTACCAAGTATATAGGTGCGTTAAAGTAAACAAGATATAATAATGATATCTCAACAATAACCATGTTCCAACATGGAACAAACTTCATCTTCACCTGCAACTAACAACACTATAAGAGGGGCTGAGTAAAGCGGTAACATAGCCAAACAACGGTTTGCTAGGAAAGGGGGGTTAGAGGCTTGACATGGCAATATGGGAGGCATGATATAGCAAGTGGTAGGTATCATGGCATAGCAATAGAGAGAGCAACTATCAAGCGAAGATAGAAGTGATTTCGAGGGTATGGTCATCTTGCCTAAGATCCCGCAAGGAAGAAGAACGAGTCCATGAAGAAGACAAACGGACGTAGTCGAACGGATCCTCACAAACGCGACGTTATCGGAACTAACCCGAAGAAGCAACACCGGAAAGAAGCAAACAACATGGTAAACAACCATCACATAAGCATGGCATGATGCACAATCAAGTATGATGCATGTCCGATTTAATGATTCATGGCATGGCAAAGTGCACAAGCAAAACTACAAGTTAAGTGGAGCTAAATATGCAACGAGTTGCATATTGACGAAACACCACATGGCTTATTTAGTTCTCTCCCGTTGATGTACCCAACAATATTAAATGTTGTTAAGCATGGCAAGAGGTGAAGCAAAATAAAACTACCTATCTAGGCAAGTTTAAATGAGGCCGGAACAACAAGCAACAAGTCCGAAAAATCCTCATGTGCATATTTATGGATTTGGTACTGTTCTACCCTATACAGAATTTTAGAGTTGTTAAACATGCAAAGCAAGTACACCATGTTAAACTAGGCAATTTTCTACCCCATTTACATGGCAAGAGGTCCAAGCATAGCTGAGGAGGTCCAGGGCGCAGGGATCCGGCACGGCTGCTCTTCTGGTCTCGATCCAGGCGGTGGAAGCAGTGGCGTCCCGATGAACTTGGCGGCAGCCATGGCGTGGGTCCGACGACGAGGTAGGAGGGAACGGGTCGAGGGTCGAGCGATGCAGGAGCAGAGGAGGCGGCCGGACTGGTCCTGCTAGTCCGGCGAGAGGGTCCTTGGGTGTGGCCAGGAGGGAGGCTACAGGGGCACCTGGTCGCCAGCGACGCAGCTGGTCACGAGGACACAGGCGCGGGATTCGGACGCGTGAGGCTGTGGCCGAGGAGCTCGGGAGGCTCGATGGCTTCGCGCCCATGGCGGCTTGGTGCAGGGTCGACGTGGTGCTCGAGCTCGGCGGCCATGGGGTTCCCTGTTCAAGGCGGCAGAGGGAGAGATGTGAGAGGAAGGAGGAGAAGGAGACATGCAGGGAAGGAGGAGCAGGGCGGCGAGGTCGTGTTGGTGCTCGCCGGCGGCAAGGTTCGCTAGGGTGGCGGGCCTGCTAGAGCTCGCTGGAGCGACGGTCGGATCGGGCACATGTGTGATGGTGGAGCAGCTGCTCGGGGATGGGCGCGTGTGCAGGGGAGCCCTGGCTCACATGGGATTTGAGCGGCGGCGGTGGTTGGATGGTGAGGAACTCGAGGGAGGTGGCTGGTTGGCTCGATGAGGAAACTGAGGAGGAGTTGCGGCGGGTGTGGTTGGCGGATCGGGAGGGGATCCCAAGGAGGAGGAGACAACGGCGATGGAACAAGCTCCCGAGAAACAAGGGAGAGTGGGTGGCGGCGGCTGGGAGGATTAGATGGATGGATGGGACAACTAGGGTTTCATCTGTGTATAAATAGCAGGTGGTTAAATTAGGGGTTTTCTGGAGCCTCCGATCAAAATGGAACGGTCAAGAAATAAATAGGTAGGGAATCCAAAAGAGAAAACGGAGATGTTTTGTAGATGTTAGGGGATGATCCGGACCCATCGGTGACGACTGCCCGGGTCGGGTTCGGTGAAGTTTCGGACACACGCGAGGGGTCGATGCACTGTGCAAAGAGGGTTTTTCGGACCGTGCGGACGCATCGGACGGCTCCGGACGCGAAGAGGGGTAGGCATGGGCCTAGGTGGACTATGGAGAGAGGGTTGGTCTGAGAGAAGAGGGGAGAGATGCAGTCCGACACGGTTTCCAGAGATCGAAAACGTCCGACGAAAAGACCGGCTATACTGCCGCTATAGTTATCCGTTGGGGCGTCAAACAGACTCCAAATGCGATGAAACTTGACAGGCGGTCTATCTACACTATAATAAGACCACACGCCAACTTTCATCCCATTCTGATAACATTTTCCTGCCACCTATAAAATAATATTTCGGACGTGCCGCGGGCGCGTGCAAGTGTGTCTGGGCTCGGAACGGACAACGGACGGAACTGGGGAACCTGGACTAAAGCAAGTTTTGAAAATAAGATGATGCAATGCACATGATGACATGACAAGATGCAACATGCAATCGAATGACATGGCAACGACAGCGAATAACTGGAAGACACCTAGCGCAACGGTCTCGGGGCGTCACAATGATTCAATTTATGCAAATTTTTCTGCAGTTCACCTGAAATGAAGTAAAGATTGCATCATTCAGCTAGCAAGAAGTAGTTGCTCTCATGAGCTGGCAGGTTCTTCTTTAGTAGTTGCACTAAAATTGAGCAGCATTAAGGTTGACTGTCCTACTCATGCAAGGTGCAACTATAATTTGCTTATCCTTTTGTGTAGTTCCACTAAAATAAAGTGCCATTGTGGTGACAGTGACGACTCATCTTGCAAAGGCTAATAAAATATTGCATGAGATTACCAGCAGAGTTTGACGGAGATTTTGGAAACTCCAATCACCATTTTGTGCAATTCCACCAAAATTGAGAGGCATTGCCCACGTGACATTTTAGTCGAACTGCACAAGACACTCATTCCAAAAAAGTGTTTTGTGCTGTTCACCAAAAGGTCACAATAGCAAGGAGGTGACATGGATATCCCTATCCGCACAAAAGATAGAAAGAAAACAGTCAGTGGTCAATGACAAGATACGAAACATACAGAAATGAAAAGAAGCATCTTGATTATGTTCATGGCAATCACGCAAGGACAGTAGAAATTTTAAAATGGCAGCATTGCTTCATGTTACCGGAAGCATTACGATCAACAATGACATTCATCAAATATGGGATTACATTAATGGTGGCATTGCTTGTTTACCAGATACAATAGATAAACAACAGCTAAAGAGTTGGTTTAAGGGCATGGGACAGTGGGGACGCCAGGGCACTCAACAGCATAAAGAAGCAACTTACTTATCATACTGGGAAAAATAGCAGGAGTACAATTTGTAACACGGTTTAATTGCATCATATTACTGGAGGCGTTAGATTAACAATAACGTCGGTTGGACATGTCCTTGCAGTAACAGTGTGATTGCTTCATTTTACTTGCACCCTTACATTAACAACAACAAAAGGTTGGTATAAGGACATGTGTCAGTGGACGCATCAGCACAATATACCTACAAGGAGGCATAAAGTGGTGATGCCAAGTTTGTTCATACTATGTGAGGGCAGCAAATATAATCCTGGAGACCTTTTACTATGTGAGGTCAGCAAATCTAATCCAGGACATACTCTGTTGACTTGTCCACCAGCCGCCACTTTCTATCCTTTTTTCAACCAATAATAGATATGTTCTTTATCTAGTTTGTACTGCCTTTTCCCTTTATTTCCCTTTTCAACCAAGATACCGGTTGGGTATCCAGTCTCTACTACTTTCGCCCTGCTATTTCCTCTTTGAATCAAGTCCTAGATTCATGCTACAACTCCCCCCTTAGCTGTTTGAACCAATTCCTAGATTCGACTGCATGAAGTAGCTTTAACTCTAATAATACTAAAAATTTAGGTGGATTTGGAAGAGCTGATGGAAGTAGAAAAAGATCCACATGCAACCTCGTGGGGTGCTGGGGCAGTATAGCAAGGCCGCTTTCAAAGGAACATATACCTAAGGGTCGTCGGGATGTGGCTACGAGGTCGATGGGAGGTCGGATCTGCCCACGATATGGCAGGGAGGAAGAAGGGGTCCGAGGACCTCCCGAGCCGGCGCTGTGTCGAAGAGAACATCACGGGCAGAGGATCGGGACCCGCCGGCAGCTGTGAGTTTCCCCTCTCGCCGCCGATGACCGCGTAAACGATGTACCTAGTCCCCTACACACCAGGCCGGATTTGTGACTGATACGTCTCCAACGTTTCTATAATTTTTTATTGTTCCATTCTATTATATTATCTGTTTTGGATGTTTTATTTGCATTAATATGTTATTTTATATTATTTTTGGGACTAACTTATTAACCCAGGGCCCAATGCCATTTTCTGTTTTTTCCTTGTTTTTGAGTTTCACTGAAAAAGAATATCAAACGAAGTCCAAACGGAATAAAACTTTGCGATGATTTTTCTTGGACCAGAAGACACCTATAGGACTTGGAGTCCAAGTCAGAAGAACCATGAGGCGGCGGCAAGGGTGGAGGGCGCGCCCTAGGGGGGGCTACCTATTCGTGCTATATATTCACATAGATTCCAAAACCCTCAGAGGGAGCCACGAAAATACTTTTTCATGGCAGCAACCTTCTGTTCCCATGAGATCCCATCTTGGGGCCTTTTCCAACGATCTACCAAAGGGGGATTCAATCACGAAGGGCATCTATATCAACCCTATTGCCATTCCGATGAAGCGTGAGTAGTTTAGCTCAGACCTATGGGTCCATAGCTAGTAGCTAGATAGCTTCTTCTCTCTCTTTGATTCTCAATACCATGTTCTCCTCGATGTTCTTGAAGATCCATCCGATATAATCTTCTTTTGTGTTGTCTTTATCGAGATCTGATGAATTGTGGATTTATGATCATATTATCTATGTATATTATTTGAATCTTCTCTGAATTCTTATATGGATGATTTGATATCTTTATATTTCTCATTGAATTATCGTTTTGGTTTGGCCAACTAGATTGGTATTTCTTGCAATGGGAGAGGTGCTTAGTTTTGGGTTCAATCTTGCGGTGTCCTCACCCAGTGACAAAGTAGGCGTAGCGAGGCACGTATTGTGTATTGTTGCCATCAATGATAAAAAAGATGGGGTTTTCATCGTATTGCTTGAGTTTATCCCTCTACATCATGTCATCTTACTTAAGGCGTTACTCCGTTCTTTATGAACTTAATACTCTAGATGCATGCTAGATAGCGGTCGATGTGTGGAGTAATAGTAGTAGATGCAGGCAGGAGTCGGTCTACTTGACACGAACGTGATGCCTATATGCATAATCATCGCCTTGCATATCATCATAACTTTGCGCTTTTCTATCAATTGCTCGACAATAATTTGTTCACCCACCGTATTATTTGCCTTCATGAGAGAAGCCTCTAGTGAAACCTATGGCCCCCGCATCTATTTTCCCTTATATATTTTAAGATCTATAAAATCAAAATACCAAAAATATATTGCTGCAATTTATTTACTTTTATTCCATTTTACGTTTTAGCAATCTTTTATACCTATCTCTATCAGATATCACCTTTGCAATTGACCGTGAAGGGATTGACAACCCCTTTATCGTGTTGGGTGCAAGTGTTTGATTGTTTGTGCAGATGCATAGATTGGGGACTTGCTTGTACCTCCTACTGGATTGATACCTTGGTTCTCTAACTGAGGGAAATACTTATCTCTACTTTACTGCATCACCCTTTCCTCTTTAGGGGAAAAACCAACGCAAGCTCAAGAAGTAGCACTGACCAACAGTGAGCAAAGAGAGAGAGTCTCTACCGCTGTCTTTTTTAGATCTGGAGAGGGTGAGAGAATGAAGAGAGCAACTCTAGTAAAGCAAGCACTAAGGCTCCTACCTATATATATAGTGGAATGATTATCTTTTTCTCTCCACAACAAGCGTTTCAATTTGTACGTGGCATTAAAGAAAATAAACTCTATATTTAACGTGACTAACTGCACGCCGCACTTTGTACTGTACTACACTACTCCTACTTACTAGTACTACTAGTAGTATATAGTTCACTTGTGCTCCCCGGCCCTCCATTCATTGAGCAACCCCACGGGTGAATAAACATATAGTAATAGTACTATTTATATAGAACGAACAAGCTCAAACTATTTTGGCTTTGAGATATCGACGGTATAGTTTGAACACATTGCATCAATGAACTCGGTACTTTGAAGTAACCTATACGTATAAATACATGCACGGTTTACATTACGAATCACTAGCTAGAGCTTGTACTGTCTTTGTTTACATGTACCACGTTTTTCTTTTGGTTTTCTGCTCCATGGCGCAATCCATCGATACGAAATTATACTAGGAGTATTTAAAAGTTGAGGGCAGGGCGTTCCCCGGGCAGTACGCGCAGCAGTGTTCTTATAGCCGGTTTGACAGAGAGGCGAGGAGGGTGAGGGACTAGCGGATTCAACTTACTACTGGAAAGGCAGGACTGTGTGATTTGGTGGCTCGTTACTGCTGGAAAGATGGGGTCTTGTGATATGACTGCTCATTATAGTCATTATTACTACGCCGCTATGACCGGGGTGATGCCCCCCTTTCATTCCCCACTCTAATCTTGTGCATGACACGTCGACCCGGGTGCTGGCTCTCCCACATGTCGGCAACATAAGAAGGAGCAAAGAATCATGTGCTATATTGATCCCCATTGTATTTCTTGTCAAATTTGACTATAGGTTGAACTAACAAAATGTTCATGCATGTTACCAAAAATTATATCATTCAAAACTATGTTCAAATACGAATCCAACGACATAATTTTTGTTGATATGCATTAACATTTTGTTAGCTAAATCTTTGGTCAAAATTTTGCACAAACTACAAAGGTGACCATGGAAAACAATGTGGTGATATGGCTATAAAAAACAATGTACTGCAGTCCAGTCTCTAGCATGTACTACCTCCGTCTTGGTTTATTAACCAACTTTGCATTTTGCACCAAGTTTTTGACCTTTGATTTAACTAATAAAATGTTAATGCATGTAACCGAAAATAATATCATTGGAAACTACTTTCAAATACGAATCCAATGATACAATTTTTGGTGACATGCATTATATTATTTTAGTTAAATCTTTTTTGCGGGGGGTTATTTTAGTTAAATATGTGGTCAAAATTTGGCACAAAATACTAAGGGGACCAAACCAGGATGGAGGTAGTACAATACTACTCCTCTTCCTGCTCCTCTCAGTTCATTGGTGGTCGGACTTAGCGAAGGCATGGGGATGGACGAAGCCGGCAGCGGCCACCATGCCAGATTGTTCCAGATGCTTTCTTTTTTTAATTACTCACCAATGAAGTTGTGGGAGATAAGGATGAAAGAGAGTGGTGTTGGTATCGTTTTGCAAAATGGCCATGGTTTGCTTTCTATCCATTAGATATAGACCGTACAGTCTGTATTGCAAGATGGCAGGCACACCATCATCAAATAGGAGTTTCATGCTAAAATTTGGAATTATTCCGGGTTCGTTCAGCCTTTTTATACATTAATTCATTTTCCAGGCATTTAATGCACATAATTCAAATTTGAAGTACAAGCGCATGCTCCAGTGCGCAAAAGTTAGTTGGAAATCATTTATATGTACTTGGGCGAACTTCTAGGTCCCATGGAAGAAGTGGGAATGGAATTTAAACATCTGGATGTCTTGGCTCGGCCAGAAACATCGAGAAACTTGGTTTTAAAATTCCCGTAAATCGAAAACTCACCTGAAAATCATGAAACATGGCATGGTGTCATGACATGGCACCAACATGCTGTGGTAATTTTTCAGCCCGATTTGCGAAGGCGCACACTTTAACAATCAACAAAGTCATTTTAGAACAAGTGCTATCATGTTACAAATCGGAAACACAAGTATTATTGAAACCATGGGTGTTCTACTTACCAATTACGTGCTGCCATGCGTCCCCTTTTTTATTGGCTAGGAGGTGCCGTGCGGGGTAGCTATTTGAGTACAGGAGGCGTGCGATCAGACTTCTGCGCGTGCTCATCGGGAGGAGAGCCCTTTGACCTCTATCTGCCGAGCACCTCCCTCCCAACGTCTCCATTAATGGCGCCCGAGCCCCTGTTTCACGGGATGGCTATGTCTCACTGGACTAAGATTTAGGAGAGAAAAAGGAAAATCTGAAAAGAGAGTTTTGCAGGGATCTTGATGTAAGATCCGACGGACCTATATAGCATCGACTACGACTTATAGCAAGGCTCATGAATACAAGGACGATGACATTGGATAATAATTGTCTTACATATTTAGGAATATAACTAAAAAAGCCACATGCAGCAACGCCTGAAATACACAATGGCAAAAGAAGAAGGAAGACAATGATCTGGCTCGTTGATCTCTACTTTCTTGATGCGTTGCTGCAGGCCGCGAGAACTAGTCTCCGTGGCGAGCGATGATGAGCTCTTTCGTGTCGTCAAGATGCTGCTTGAGAGCATCCATGGATTCCTCCACTAGCCTTTTGCGCTTGATGCACAGCATGGCATTCTCGTCCATAAGTTTCTCGACGATGACGTCGGTCCTCTTGAACAAGGCAGTGGTC
The DNA here is from genome assembly GCF_018294505.1 of Triticum aestivum. NCBI lineage: Eukaryota > Viridiplantae > Streptophyta > Magnoliopsida > Poales > Poaceae > Triticum > Triticum aestivum. The sequence continues at coordinate 362,419,940 of NC_057806.1, read as the reverse complement.
TCCTCCTGCTGCTACGCACTTCCCATGATTTTCGCCCTCAGCAGGTCGTGCTCGCGAGCTACACATTGCTCTCCCTTAGTTGCCGGATGATGCCGGTAGCCTGTTCAAACGAGGCTTTCATGTCGTCCTACAACCTCGCCCAACCGGAGATCTGATCCATCTGGCTATGGACGATCACATGCATGAGCCTGTAAGAGTCCTCGCCTTCCCGCGAGACATTTTCCTAGGCCGTCGCAGTGTAGGAGGACATCTCTGCTACATTCACGGCACGGCATGACATCTCTGCTGCTTCCGCGGCGCGGCCGGACCAGTCTGCTGCATCGACGGCATGGTGGGACCTCCGTGCTGCTTCGGCGGCACGGCGGGACCTCTGCGCTGCTACGGACGCACGACGGGACATGTTGGCTGCTTTCCAGACGAGGAGGGACATCTCTCGTGCTTCCTCTTCCATGCTCTCCTCTCCTTGGTGGCAATCTCTCGACCCAGAACCCACGCTGGCCATGGCAGACACAAGGGAACGATGATGAATGACTTGTTTGTTTTTGTGGATGAGGAGTTGAGGAGGAATGCGCAGTCATCTTGGAGTGGTAGTATTTATAACCGAATACGAATACACTCCTAAGTGGGAAACCGTTTAGGTTTTGATCAGTGTGAATAGGTTTGCAATTAAATATAGCATGGTAGTAATTTGGAATGTGACGGGACGCAGGCTCAAAATTTATTGACGGTTCTATAATTTGTAAGTGTGACACTATTCCCGGACAACGTAACGTGGGCACGCTTTCTCGGCCGTGTACGTGGCATTCGCACCATAGGGTGCACCGCAATAGGCAATGTCAGCACACGTCTTGTACCAACAACCGTGCGCGCTCGTTATTAATTACCATCACGCACGCTTCTTTTAATTAGAATGTGTGCCCGTCTAGCGCACACGCGTTGATCTGTCTAACTATTTCTGTTTGTTGTGGCTAATCGCAAACAGTTCATCTGTGTGAAGTATGGGCCATCAATCACAGACACTTTGATCTGGCTGACCATTTCTGTTCTGTTGCCTAATCGCAAACAGTTAATCCTTCTAAAGCGCATGCCCTCAATCGCACACAGCTTTATGTAGCTGCCTGTTTCTGTTGTTCCTCCTCATCACAAATAGTTAATATGAGTGAACTGTATGCCGTATACCGCACCGCCTTCATCTGGCTGCCCGTTTCTATTCTTCTTCCTCATCGCAAACAGTTCATTGAACTGAACTGTATGCCCTGCATCGCACACGCAACTAAAATCAGAACTGTATTTGATGCACCCGTCATCGCAAACGTTTTGCACCTTTTTTGATGGTTTTTACATCACCGTTTGTGATTAATGCATCACACACAGTTTCATCAAAGGGTCTCTGATTGTAGTGTCACGTTAGAAGCATCCTGCAGTAATGAGAGCATCATGAATCACATGGCAAGCACATTTAATTCTAAGCCACTTTCTATGCATAGGGATTTTGTGAGCAAACTATTTATGGGAACAAGAATCAACAAGCATAGGAAGGGAAAACAAGCATGACTTCAAGATTTTCAACACATAGAAAGGAAACTTGATATTATTGAGATAAGTAAAAGGGAAGTGTTTAGGAATGGCGTGCCGGCTGAATCGTTCCGCCGGTCCCGCGCGGGCCACTCGATCGAAGTGAGGCGAGGCGAAGCGCATCGTACGCCCCGGGTTCCTCCCGATCCCCCTCTTCCTCCTTCAGATCCCGCCGCCGACTAGCCCTAACCCCGCGTAGGTCACCTCCATCCTTCAGATCCCCTTCTTTCCCGCTGGCCACCCTCCCCCCGGCTATAGATTCCTTCCGCGCCCGGCGAGCCGGAGTTGGAAGCTGCCATGGAATATACCATCCGCAAGCTGCTGTTCGTACTCCCCTATGCTGGAACCGTCCATCGAAGATGCTTCAACCACGGGAGCGTGAGTGCACAACCTCCTCCCCTACCGCTGCAACCATCTGCTTCCAGATGAACTTTGGAAGCATTTTTTCTCCTCCACCGATGTTGCAACTGACGACCAAAAAAGCTACAACCGTTCAATTCGAGAGCTTCAACTAGCGGTATATCAAGCTTCAACCGGACACCATGCACTGCAAAAAGCTACAACCGTTCATATGAAAAGCTTCAACCATAGTTTGAAAAGCTGCAAACGACGGAATAGAGAAGTTTCATCGGACCAGTATGAAATAAAAAATCCACACCCGTCATTTTTTGAGAAAGCTTCAACCGTTGAATTGAGAAGCTTCAACCGGTTTTATAAAAAGCTTCAACTGGCTTTATAGGACGCTTCAACCCGCGAGTACACAACAGAAAAGTTGCAACCATTAACGTGAAAAGCTTCAACCATATTTTTGAAAAGCTTCACCCCGACGACAAAAAGCTAGACTGGCACCTCACCATTGATGCAATGGCTTCACGGCGGAGCTATAGCAGCGACGAACTCGAGGGACCGGCAGTGAAGTACTGGCGACTTCACGCGGAGACCCGGCCATCGGCGGTGAGCGGCATTGCTACAAGCTGGACGGAGCGGCACTCCTTTATCGGAGCTGCGACCTTTGCCGGCAGGAGCTGCATGCGGCGGAGCTGGCGAGAGCCACGACGGACCAGGGGCGGGCCACGCGGGCAACGATGACACTGGAGAGGAGCCGCGGAAGGAAAGAATGGGATAGGAGGAAGACAACGGCCCCGGTCGGACGGCAACGCTTGCTGCATCGTGCGGCTACGGCTCGCGCATCGGACGGTTGGTGCTGGACCATCCCAACAGTTGGGCCGGCGCACCGGCGCAGATCAGTGCCCTAAGTAAAAGCACATGCTCCTCTCTCATAGTAATTTTTAGTAGCATCATGAATGAACTCAACAATATAAGTATCACACAAAGCATTATTTTCATGATACACAAGCATAGAAATTTTATTACTCTCCACATAAGCCAATTTATTCTCATTCATAATAGTGGGAGCAAATTCAATGAAACAACTATCATGTGATACTTGATTGGCATAATCATATTGAGAATTAAAATTATGATGACAAGTTCCCTGGTTATCATTATTCTTTATATCATAAGTGTCGTCATAATAGTCATCATAAGTAGCAACTTTGTTCTCATAATAATCAACTGAAACCTCTTCCAAAAGAGTGGATTCATCAGTAATTACAGTCATGACCTCTCCAAATCCACTTTTATCAATATTGTGAGAAGATTCAACACCCTCCAAAATAGTGGGATCATTAACTAGACTTGACACTCATCCAAACCCACTTTCATCAACATAATCATCATAAATAGGAAGCATGTTATCATCATAATAAATTTACTCATCAAAACTTGGGGGACAAAAAATATCATATTCATCAAACATAGCATCCTCAAGCTTATGGCTTTGCATATCATTAACATCATGGATATTCAAAGAATTCATACTAATAACATTGCAATCATGCTCATCATTCAAAGATTTAGTGTGAAACATTTTATTGACTTCTTCTTCTAACACTTTGGCACATTTTTCTGATCCATCACTTTCAAGAAAGACATGATAAAGACGAATAATATGAGGCAACCTCAATTCCATATTTTGTAGTTTTCTTTTATAAATCAGACTAGTGATAAAACAAGAAACTAGAAGATTCAATTACATGATCTAAAGATATACCTTCAAGCACTCACCTCAAGAGCTTGATGTCTACTACGCAACCTTTCTTCTTGTAGACTCGTGTTGGGCCTCCAAGCACAGAGTTTTGTAGGACAATAGAAATTTTCCCTCAAGGGGATGACCTAAGGTTTATCAATCCATGGGAGGCATAGAATGAAGATGGTATTTCTCAAACAACCCTGCAATCAAATACAAGAAATCTCTTGTGTCCCCAACACAGCCAATACAATGGTAAATTGTATAGGTGCACTAGTTCGGCGAACAGATGGTCATACAAGTGTAGTATGGATAGTATATATAGCTTTTTTGTAATCTGAAAAATATAAAACAGCAAGGTAGCAAGTAGTAAAAGTGAGCAAAAGCGGTATTGCAATGTTTGAAAACAAGGCCTAGGGTTCATACTTTCACTAGTGCAAGATCTCTCAACAATGATAACATAATTGGATCATATAACAATCCCTCAACATGCAAAAAAGAACCACTCCAATGTTTCTATCGGAGAACGTAGGATGAAAACGTACATCAACCCCTATGCATAGATTACGCCAATGTCACCTCGGGAATCTATGAGATGAGTGCCAAAACATACATCAAGTGAATCAATATGCAAGACATACATCAAGTGTTCACAAATCCAATATCCAATCCAACATAACGAAACCTCAAAGAGCAAGACTCAACATCGCAAGAAGGTAGAGAGGGAGGAACACCATTAGATCCAAATATATTAACAAAGCTCGCGATACATCAAGATTGTGCCAAATCAAGAACATGAGAGAGAGAGCGCGAGAGATAAAACACATAGCTACTGGTACATACCCTCAACCCCTAGGGTGAACTACTCCCTCCTTGTCATGGTGGCCACCAAGATGATGAAGATGCCTCCGGTGATGATTTACCCCTCCGGCAGGGTGCCGGAATGGGGTCCCGATTGGTTTTTCATGGCTATAGAGGCTTGCGGCAATGGAACTTGTCATCTAGGGTTCTTTCTGGGGGTTTGGGTATTTACAGGAATTTTTGGCGTCGGTCTCATGTCAAGGGGGTGCCCGAGGGACCCACAAGCTCGTCGCTAGCGCACTGGGGGTAGGGCATGCCTAGCGAGCTTGTGGCTTCCTCGTCCACTTCCTGGCATGGCTCCGGTGTTTCGGGGGTCTCTTTTGTTCCATAAAAAATCACCATAAATTTTCAGCCCATTCCGAGAACTTTTATTTCTACACAAAAAACAACACCACGGTAGTTCTGCTGAAAACAATGTCAGTCCAGGTTAGTTCTAATCAAATCGTACCAAAAACATATAAAATTGTTGTAAACATGGGATGAATACTTCATATATTATAGGTGTGTTGGAGACGTATCACCTATATACATGATAATTGCCTTGGATATCGTCATAACTATGCGCCTTTCTATACATTTCCCCATAGTAATTTGTTTACCCACCGCATGCTATGTTCAAGAGAGAAGCCTCTAGTGAAAACTATGGCCCTCGAGTCTATCTTTATCATATATCAAAAATCCAAAAATACTTTGCTGCAATTTATTTACCATTATTTTATTTTATGTTTTTGTTTATCTATCTATCGCTATGAGATTTAATCCTTGCAATTAACCGCCAAGGGATTGACAACCCCTTGTTTGCGTTGGGTGCAAGTTTTTGTTATTTTGTATTTAGGTGTTGTTCATGAGGTCTTGCGTGGTTCACCTACTAGATTGAAAACCTTGGTTCTTAACTGAGGGAAATACTTATCTCTACTGTACTGCATCATCCTCTCCTCTTCGGGGAAATCCCAATGCAGGTCACAAATAGCACTACTATACTACTTCACCCTTCCTCTTCAAGGAAGCCCAACAACACTATAGAGAGTAGCACCTGTCCACCGCCTTACGCCCATTTTTCTGCCTATAAATCCCATATTTCGCAAAACGCTTCACAAGATTTTTCTCTTTATTTTTCCGCCGCTACAAGCTTCTGTTCCAAGGAGATCCAATCTGGAGGTATGTTTTGGTACTCTCACGAAGGTGGAATCTATTGCCTGAGGTTTCTTCATTAACCTTGCTGCCTCGATGACCATGTGTGAGTAGTTCTCTTAGAACCTTAGGGTCCATAGTAGTAGCTAGATCTCTCTCTCTCTCTATGTGTGTGTGTGTGTGTGTGTGATCTTCAATACCAAGTTTTAGTGAGCTACCTCACATATCGGGATCAATCTAATGTAATCTTTGGATGTGTTTGTTGAATTTGATTAAATCTTTTGACATTTTCTTGATGTATAATTAAATAGCTTTGTTCTACCTCTTGAGCATGCATTGGTTTTCCCTTAAAGAGGAAATGGTGATGTAATAAAGTAGCATAAGTATTTCCCTCAGTTTTTGAGAACCAAGGTATCAATCCAGTAGGAGACAATGCACGAGTCACCTAGTACCTGCAGAAACAATCAAGAACCTTGCAACCAAAGCGATAAAGGGGTTGTCAATCCCTTCACAGTCACTCGCAAAAGTGAGATCTGATAGAGATAGGAAAGTAAATATTTTTGGTATTTTTGTTGTATAGATTGGAAAGTAAAGATTGCAAAATAGTAAACGAGATGCGATGTAAATAAAAGAGATGCAATATAATAAGAAAGAGACCCCGGGGCCATAGGTTTCACTAGTGGCTTCTCTCAAGATAGCATGTATTACGGTGGGTGAATAAATTACTGCCGAGCAATTGATAGAAAAGCGCGTAGTTATGAGAATACCTAGGAAATGATTATGAATATAGGCATCACGTCCGTGTCAAGTAGATCGAAACGATTCTGCACCTACTACTATTACTCCACACATCGACCGCTATCCAACATGCATCTAGAGTATTAAGTTCATAAGAACAGAGTAACGCATTAAGTAAGATGACATGATGTAGAGGGATAAACTCAAGCAATATGATATAAAGCCCATCTTTTTATCCTAGATGGAAACAATAAAATATGTGCCTTGCTACCCCTACTGTCATTGGGAATGGACACCGCAAGATTGAACCCAAAGCTAAGCACTTCTCCCATTGCAAGAAAGATCAATCTAGTAGGCCAAACTAAACCGATAATTCGAAGAGACTTGCAAAGATATCAAATCATGCTTATAAGAATTCAGAGAAGAACCAAATAATATTCATATATAATCTTGTTCATAAACCCACAATTCATCGGATCTCGACAAACACACCGCAAAAGAGTATTGCATCAAATAGATCTCCAAGAACATCGAGGAGAACTTTGTATTGAGAATCAAAGAGAGAGAGAAGAAGCCATCTAGCTAATAACTATGGACCCGAAGGTCTGTGGCAAACTACTCACGCTTCATCGGAGAGGCTATGGTGTTGATGTAGAAGCCCTCCGTGATCGATTTCCCCTCCGACAGATTGCCGGAAAAGGCCCCAAGATGGGATCTCATGGGTACAGAAGGTTGCGGCGGTGGAAAAGTGGTTTCATGGCTCTCTGTGATCGATCTAGGGTATAAGAGTATATATAGGCAGAAGAAGTACGTCAGTGGAGCTACATGGGACCCACGAGGGTGGGGGTGCGCTTACCCCCTGGGCGCGCCCTCCTGCCTCGTGGCTGCCTCACGGAGTTCCAGACTTCAACTCCAAGTCTTCTGGTTTGCTTTTGGTCCAAGAAAGATCATCGCAAAGGTTTCATTTTGTTTGGATTCCATTTGGTATTCCTATTCTGCGAAACTCTAAAATAGGCAAAAAAATAGAAACTGACACTGGGCCTCTGGTTAATAGGTTAGTCCCAAAAATAATATAAAAGAGCATATTAAAGCCCATTAAACATCCAAAACAGATAATATAATAGCATGGAACAATAAAAAATTATAGATACGTTGGAGACGTATCACTTTGCATGCTCTCCAATCTATCTATCTTCTCTAGCCAAGTTTGATCTTTTTTTCTCCAGAGGGAATGGTGCTCGGTAGTGGGTTCTAATCTCGCGGTGTTCTATATCCCAATGACAGAAAGGGTCAAGACACATATTATATAGGTGTCTCATCATATTGACTGATGTTTTACTATATAGATTGTGCCATCATGCTTATTGCATGCTTCGTGTAAACTTAATACTTTGAGATGCATGCTGGAAAGCGCTCTTTGAGTCACTACAAAAAAAAAGACACATCCGTGAAATTTTGGGTCGAACGAATGTTTTTCTGTCATGCTGATGACACTTCTATGATGGTAATTGTGACAAAACCTGGTATCATCATAGATGTGGTGGGCTCCTACTTCTATGACAAAAAATCATGACAAAAATGGGCTTTTCGTCCTGGGCGGGCCGGAGATGCAGCTGCATGACATTCTTTGGTCCGTCCATGACGGAAAAAACCGTGGTAGAAGCGAGGGCGAGGAAAATATCGGGTAGTTACCGGTTACGGTGGGTGGTCCGGGGCCGAGCGATGCGCGTTTCTCTCATACACATACTCGAGTGGGTGCGAGGCGTTGGGCTCTAACTGAACCTGGGCGAGGCGTTCGCCTACTGAACCTGAGCAATTGCACTGCAGGCTACGCGTTATTGAACCTGAGCGATAGATCGATCTGGTTGTTAACTTAACCCGATCGAGCGATTCCTTCGCTACTGCTGATAACTGAAGCCGATCGAACCGGCTGCCTCTTGATAAACAATGAGCGTTGTTGGGGGGTTGGATGAATAGTTCCCGGTGGGGGTTGGATGAACATGACCCCGTGGTAGTAGAGGCCATTGTCGCTGGATGGACAGGACCCGATCGAGCCGGTTGGCAGTGGATGAACAGGACCTCGTGGAGGATTGGATGAACATGACCCTGTGGAGAGCTGGTTGAACAGTAGCGGTGGAGGGCTGAATGAACAGTTGTCCATGGAGGGGTGGTTGAACAGGACCCCATGGAGAGGGCTGGTTGAACAGTAGCCGGTGGAGGAGCGGTGGAGGCTGGATGAACATGAGCTCGTGGATGAATGAACAAGTGTCCCACTTATGATTAACCTCTATTGCAAGCATCCGCAACTACAACAAAAGTATTAAGGTAAACCTAACCATAGCATGAAACATATGGATCCAAATCAGCCCCTTACGAAGCAACGCATAAACTAGGGTTTAAGCTTCTGTCACTCTAGCAACCCATCATCTACTTATTACTTCCCAATTCCTTCCTCTAGGCCCAAATAATGGTGAAGTGTTATGTAGTCGACGTTCACATAACACCACTAGAGGCTAGACAACATACATCTTATCAAAATATCAAACGAATACCAAATTCACATGACTACTAATAGCGAGACTTCTCCCTTGTCCTCAGGAACAAACGTAATTACTCACAAAGCATATTCATGTTCATAATCAGAGGGGTAAAAATATGCATGTAGGATCTGAACATATGATCTTCCACCAAATAAACCAACTAGCATCAACTACAAGGAGTAATCAACACTACTAGCAACCTACTAGCACCAATCCCGGACTTTGAGACAAGAATTGGACACAAGAGATGAACTAGGGTTTAGAGATGAGATGGTGCTGGTGAAGATGTTGATGGAGATTGCCCTCTCCCGATGAGAGGAGCGCTGGTGATGACGATGGTGATGATTTCCCCCTCCCGGAGGGAAGTATCCCCGGCAGAACAGCTCTGCCGGAGCTCTAGATTGGTTCCGCCAAGGTTCCGCCTCGTGGCGTCGGAGTCTCGTCCCGAAAAGTTCCGCTTATTTTTTCTCATCGAAAGACTTCACATAGGAGAAGATGGATGTCGGAGACCCACCAGGGGGCCCACGAGGTAGGGGGGCGCGCCCTAGGAGGGGGGCGCGCCCCCCACCCTCGTGAGTAGGGTGTGGGCCCCCTGGCCTTCATCTTTGGCGAGGATTTTTCTTTATTTATTTTAAGATGTTCCATGGAGTTTTAGGACTTTTGGAGTTGCGCAGAATAGGTCTCTAATATTTGCTCCTTTTCCAACCCAGAATTCCAGGTGCCGGCATTCTCCCTCCTTATGTAAACCTTGTAAAATAAGAGAGAATAGCCATAAGTATTGTGACATAAATTGAAATAACAGTCCATAATGCAATAAATATCGATATAAAAGCATGATGCAAAATGGACGTATCAACTCCCCCAAGCTTAGACCTCGCTTGTCCTCAAGCGAAAAGCCGATAACAATAAATATGTCCTCATGTTTAGAGGTAGAGGCATCGATAAAAATAAAATACGGACATGAAGGTATCATGATTATTCTCATAACAGCAACATATATAGATTTTGTCATATGATTACTTATGTTCAAGTGATGATCTATTCATAATGCAAAAGTATAAATCATAAACCTTATTGGGCTCCGACAAACTATAATCTTAGTCACTGAAGCAATTGCAATTTATCATAACATAGGAAAGAGTCTATGTCAGAGCTAAAAAGCAGGTCCACATACTCAACTATCATTTTGTCCTTCATAATTGCTAACACTCACGCAATACTTGTGGTTATGAAGTTTTAATCGGGCACAGAGAAAGATAGGGGCTTATAGTTTTGCCCCACAACATTTTACCTCAAGGGTAATGTCAACAATAATAATTCATGCTCCCCTATATCCAATTATATATATATATATATATATATATCATGTTCTTTCCAACATGCTGAGCTTGCCAAAGGATAAAATGAAAAAGGAAAGGTGAAGATCACCGTGACTCTTGCATAAGGTAGAAGATAATAATAAAAGATAGGCCCTTCACAGAGGGAAGAAGAGGTTGCCATGCGCTTTTATGGTTGGATGCACAAAATCTCAATGCGAAAGAACGTCACTTTATATTGCCCCTTGTGATATGAACCTTTATTATGCAGTTCGTCGCTTTTATTACTTCCACATCACAAGATTGTATAAAGCTTATTTCTCCCACACCAATCAATCATACATATTTAGAGCAATTTTTATTGCTTTGCACCAATGACAACTTACTTGAAGGATCTTACTCAATCCATAGGTAGATATGGTGGACTCTCATGGCAAAACTGGTTTAGGGATTTTGGAAGCACAAGTATTATTTCTACTTGGTGCTAAGAATTTGGCTAGCATGAGGGGGAAAGGAAAGCTCAACAAGTTAGAGGATCCATGACAACATACTTTATCTCAGATATAAGAAAGACATAACTCATTACGTTGTCTTCCTTGTCCAACATCAACTCTTTAGCATGTCATATTTTAATGAGTGCTCCCAATCATAAAAGATGTCAATGATAATATATCTATATGTGAAAACCTCTCTTTCCTTATTACTTCCTATTAATTGCAACAATGACCAAAGCTATGTCTGCCAACTCCCAACAACTTTTAATCATCATACTCTTTCTATGTGAAGTCATTACTCTCAATAAGATCAATATGAACTTTTTGTTTCTTTTTATTCTTTTCTTCTTTCTTTTATTCACCCAAGATCATGGCAAAATAATCAAGCCCTTGACTCAACACTAATCTTTATTATATATAGCTCACGGACTCGATTACAAAGAAAGATCATAAAGCAAAACTCAAAACTAGATCATGCCATAAACTTTATTCTACTAGATCAAGATACTACTAATAGGATCGAACTAAGAAAAACGATAAAGATACGAGTTGTGATTGTGATACGATACCGGGGCACCCCCCCAAGCTTGGCAGTTGCCAAGGGGAGTGTCATACCCATGTGATTATATCCCCTTTGTCGGTGAAGAAGGTGGAGGTGTTGTAGATGATACGGGCCTTGCGTCCATCTTCCAAGGCATAGGTTCTCCATCATAGAAAGATGATCGAGTCTCCGGGATCCTCAAATCTGCAGCCAAACTCATCCTATTGAATCTATATTCATACTCACAGTTTTGGTTTTGCAGGTCATAGATTTGGGCTTGGAGGTGCTCGATCTTCTCATGAAGCTTGAAGATAGTCTCCCCGATGTTGTCAGCATCCAACTTGTGGTTGCTAGTGAACTCCGTGATCATCATGTGGTTAGAGTTGAGTCCACGTTCCACCATCCCTTGGCACTTGAAAACTTGTTGCTCCACTGCTTCGAGCCTCGTCTCCATGCTTCCGGTCCCCTTTGGTCCCTCTTCATCGCAGATGTGCAGCAACCCATCACGCAACTCAATGGTTTGAGGGTGTCGCAGCACCTCCGCAAGGTAAGGGTTGATGACCTTCTCGAAGAACTTGTCCTTGGAGGCGTCTGGGGCCGTCATGATAACCTAGATCTGTCAGAAAACAGCTCGAAACAAGAACAGAGGAGATTTGCGTGATACGGGATTCAAAACCTTCAGGAGGTTATATAATGAATTTTTACCGACCAAAATACGTAACGTGCAAGAAAACGGAGTCCGGAAGGCACACGAGGTGCTCACGAGGTAGGGGGGCGCGCCCAGAGTGATAGGGCGCGCCCACCACCCTCGTGTCCTTCTCGGACTGCTACTTATTTTTCTATTTTTCTAAATATTCCAAAACGGAGAAATATTGCCTTAAAAATTGTTTTGGAGTCGGTTTACTTACCGTACCACATACCTATTCCTTTTCGGAGTCTGAAACATTCCGGAAAGTGTCCCTTATGTATTCCTCCGGGGTTACGGTTTCAATAATATTGGTTTCAACATTTATGGGATTACCTGAGATATAATGTTTGATTCTTTGACCATTTACCACCTTCGGATTTGTGCCTTCGAAGTTGTTGATCTTTATGGCACCGGAACGATAGACCTCTTCGATAACATAGGGGCCTTCCCATTTAGAGAGAAGTTTGCCTGCAAAAAATCTTAAACGAGAGTTGTATAGCAATACATAATCACCTACATTAAACTCACGCTTTTGTATCCTTTTGTCATGCCATCTTTTAACTTTTTCTTTGAACAACTTGGCATTTTCATATGCTTGGGTTCTCCATTCATCAAGTGAGCTAATATCAAATAACCTCTTCTCACCGGCAAGTTTAAAATCATAGTTGAGCTCTTTAATAGCCCAATACGCCTTATGTTCTAGTTCGAGAGGTAAGTGACATGCTTTTCCATAAACCATTTTATACGGAAACATACCCATAGGATTTTTATATGCAGTTCTATAAGCCCATAATGCATTATCAAGTTTTTTGGACCAATTCTTTCTAGACCTATTAACAGTCTTTTGCAAAATTAATTTGAGCTCTCTATTGCTCAACTCTACTTGACCACTAGACTATGGGTGATAAGGAGATGCAATTCTATGATTAACATCATACTTAGCAAGCATTTTACGGAAAGCACCATGAATAAAGTGTGAACCACCATCAGTCATTAAATATCTAGGGACTCCAAACCTCGGAAAAATGACTTCTTTAAGCATTTTAATAGAAGTGTTATGATCAGCACTACTAGTTGGAATAGCTTCTACCCACTTAGTAATGTAATCAACATCAACTAAAATATGTGTGTATCCATTAGAGGCAGGAAAAGGTCCCATATAATCAAAGCCCCAAACATCAAACGGTTCAATAACAAGAGAATAATTCATAGGCATTTCTTGACGTCTACTAATATTACCAATTCTTTGACATTCATCACAAGACAAGACAAACTTACGGGCATCCTTGAAGAGAGTAGGCCAATAAAAACCAGATTGCAATACCTTATGTGCAGTTCTATCTCCAGCGTGGTGTCCTCCATAAGCCTCGGAATGACACTTGCGTAGGATCTGTTCCTGTTCATGCTCAGGTACACAATGTCTAATAACACCATCTACTCCTTCTTTATAAAGATGTGGGTCATCCCAAAAGTAATGTCTCAAGTCATAGAAAAACTTTTTCTTTTGCTGGTATGTGAAGCTAGGTGGTATAAATTTAGCAACAATATAATTAGCATAATCAGCATACCATGGAGTACTACGAGAAGTACTTATAACATTTAATTGTTCATCAGGAAAGCTATCATTAATAGGTAGTGGGTCATCAAGAACATTCTCTAACCTAGACAAGTTGTCTGCAACGGGGTTCTCAGCTCCCTTTCTATCAACAATATGCAAATCAAATTCTTGTAGCAAGAGAACCCATCTAATAAGTCTAGGTTTAGCATCTTTCTTTTCCATAAGGTATTTAATAGCAGCATGATCAGTGTGAATAGTTACTTTAGAATCAACAATATAAGGTCTGAACTTATCACAAGCAAATACAACTGCTAAAAGCTCTTTTTCAGTAGTAGCATAATTTCTTTGAGCATTGTCTAGAGTCTTACTAGCATAATGAATAACATTTAATTTCTTATCAACTCTTTGCCCTAGAACAGCACCTACAGCATAATCACTAGCATCACACATAATTTCAAAGGGTAAATTCCAATCAGGTGGCTGAACAACAGGTGCAGAGACTAATGCTTTCTTAAGTATTTCAAATGCTTCTACACAATCATCATCAAAGACAAATGGTATATCTTTTTGCAATAAATTAGTCAGAGGCCGAGAAATTTTTGAGAAGTCCTTAATGAACCTCCTGTAAAATCCGGCATGACCAAGGAAACTTCTTATACCTTTGATGTCCTTGGGACATGGCATCTTTTCAATAGCATCGACCTTGGCTTTATCAACTTCAATACCTCTTTCAGAAACTTTATGCCCCAAGACAATACCTTCATTAACCATAAAGTGGCACTTTTCCCAATTCAAGACAAGATTAGTTTCTTCACATCTCTGCAAAACTCGATCAAGATTGCTCAAGCAATCATCAAAAGAGGAACCATAGACGGAAAAATCGTCCATGAAAACCTCACAAATCTTTTCACAAAAGTCAGAGAATATAGCCATCATGCATCTTTGAAAGGTAGCAGGTGCATTACATAAACCAAAAGGCATACGTCTATAAGCAAAAGTACCAAAAGGGCATGTAAAAGTAGTCTTTGATTGATCTCTAGCCGACACAGGTATTTGAGAGAAACCAGAATAACCATCTAGAAAGCAATAGTGTGTATGTTTGCATAATCTTTCTAGCATTTGATCAATAAAAGGTAAGGGGTAATGATCTTTCTTAGTAGCTTTATTTAATTTGCGGAAATCAATTACCATCCTATAACCTGTGATAATTCTTTGTGGAATCAATTCATCTTTATCATTAGGAACAACAGTAATACCTCCCTTCTTAGGGACACAATGGACAGGACTTACCCACTGACTATCAGCAACGGGATAAATTATACCTGCCTCCAGAAGCTTGAGTATTTCTTTTCTTACCACTTCTTTCATTTTAGGATTCAGACGTCGTTGAGGATCACGAACTGGTTTGGCATCTGCTTCCAAATTTATTTTATGTTGACATAGAGTGGGACTAATGCCCTTAAGATCATCAAGAGTATATCCAATAGCAGCACGATGCTTCTTCAGAGTTTTCAATAATCTTTCTTCTTCATGCTCTGAAAGGTTAGCACTAATAATAACAGGATATATCTTCTTTTCATCAAGATAAGCATATTTAAGATTATCAGGCAAAGGTTTAAGCTCAAACACGGGATCACCCTTGGGTGGAGGAGGATCCCCTAAAATTTCAACAGGCAAGTTGTGTTGCAGAATAGGTTCCTGTTTAAAGAATACTTCATCTATTTCCCTTCTTTCATTCATGAACATATCATTTTCATGGTCTAGCAAATAGTGTTCTAAAGGATCACTAGGAGGTACGGCAATAGAAGCAAGACCAATAATTTCATCCTTACTAGGTAATTCTTCCTCACGATGTTGTTTACTAAATTTAGAGAAATTAAACTCATGAACCATATCATCCAAGCCAATAGTAACAACATTCTTTTCGCAATCTATCCTAGCATTAACAGTGTTCAAGAAGGGTCTACCAAATATAATGGGACAAAAGCTATCTTGCGGAGAAGTAAGAACAAGAAAATCAGCAGGATATTTAGTTTTCCCACACAAGACTTCAACATCTCTAACAATTCCAATTGGTGAAATAGTATCTCTATTGGCAAGTTTAATTGTGACATCAATACCTTCTAACTCAGCAGGTGCAATTTCATTCTTAATTTCTTCGTATAAAGTATGCGGTATAACACTAGCACTCGCACCCATATCACATAAGCCATGATAACAATGATCTCCTATTTTAACAGAAATAACAGGCACGCCTACCACAGGTCTATGTTTATCTTTAGCACAAGGTTTAGCAATTCTAGCAGTTTCACCTTCGAACTGAATAACATGCCCATCAATATTATCAGACAAGAGATCTTTAACAATAGCAATATTAGGTTCTACTTTAACTTGCTCAGGGGGTGTATAAGTTCTAATATTGCTTTTACGAACAACAGTTGAAGCTTTAGCATGATCCTTTACTCTAACAGGGAAAGGTGGTTTCTCAACATAAGAAGTAGGAACAATAGGATCATTATAAGTGACAGTCTTTTCTTCAACTTTAATAGGTGCAGCTACTTTTACTTCTATGGGAGGATGATATTTAAACCACTTCTCCTTAGGGAGATCAACATAAGTAGCAAAAGATTCACAGAAAGAAGCTACTATCTCAGAGTCAAGTCCATATTTAGTGCTAAACTTACGGAAAATATCGGTATCCATAAAAGATTTAACACAATCAAACTTAGGTGTCATACCTGACTCCTTACCTTCGTCGAGGTCCCAATCTTCAGAGTTGCGTTTAATTCTATCCAATAAATTCCATCTGAATTCAATAGTCTTCATCATAAAAGAGCCAGCACAAGAAGTATCGAGCATGGTTTGATTATTATGAGAAAGCCGAGCATAAAAACTTTGCATAATTATTTCTCTCGAGAGCTCATGATTGGGGCATGAATATAACATTGATTTAAGCCTCCCCCAAGCTTGAGCGATGCTTTCTCCTTCGCGAGGCCAGAAATTATATATATAATTGCGATCACGATGAACAAGATGCATAGGGTAATACTTTTGATGAAATTCCAATTTCAATCTTTTATAGTTCCATGATCTCATATCATCACATAGCCTATACCATATCAATGCGTCTCCCTTCAAAGATAAAGGGAAGACCTTCTTCTTAGCAACATCATCGGGTATACCTGCAAGCTTAAATAATCCACAAACTTCATCCACATATATTAAGTGCTCATCAGGATGCTTTGTTCCATCTCCTGTAAAAGGGTTAGCTAGCAGTTTTTCCATCATACCCGAAGGAAATTCAAAAGGAGTTTCATTTTCAATAGGTTCAGTAGGTTGAGGAGCAACTCTTTGCTCTACTGGACGGGGTGAAGATACCCCGAACAAGCCCCTCAGAGAATTACTTTCCATAGTAACAAGTGACAGTAAATTTCAGCACACTATATAAATTTTTCCTTACCAAATTCCACCTACCAAAGGCGCTACACTCCCCGGCAACGGCGCCAGAAAAGAGTCTTGATGACCCACAAGTATAGGGGATCTATCGTAGTCCTTTCGATAAGTAAGAGTGTCGAACCCAACGAGGAGCAGAAGGAAATGATAAGCGGTTTTCAGCAAGGTATTCTCTGCAAGTACTGAAATAAGTGGTAACAGATAGTTTTGTGATAAGATAAATTGTAACGCGCAACAAGTAACAAAAGTAAATAAAGTGCAGCAAGATGGCCCAATCCTTTTTGTAGCAAAGGACAAGCCGGAACAAACTCTTATAATAGGAAAAGCGCTCCCGAGGACACATGGGAATATCGTCAAGCTAGTTTTCATCACGTTCATATGATTCGCGTTCGATACTTTGATAATTTGATATGTGGGTGGACCGGTGCTTGGGTGCTGTTCTTACTTGAACAAGCATCCCACTTATGATTAACCTCTATTGCAAGCATCCGCAACTACAACAAAAGTATTAAGGTAAACCTAACCATAGCATGAAACATATGGATCCAAATCAGCCCCTTACGAAGCAACGCATAAACTAGGGTTTAAGCTTCTGTCACTCTAGCAACCCATCATCTACTTATTACTTCCCAATGCCTTCCTCTAGGCCCAAATAATGGTGAAGTGTTATGTAGTCGACGTTCACATAACACCACTAGAGGCTAGACAACATACATCTTATCAAAATATCAAACGAATACCAAATTCACATGACTACTAATAGCAAGACTTCTCCCTTGTCCTCAGGAACAAACGTAATTACTCACAAAGCATATTCATGTTCATAATCAGAGGGGTAATAATATGCATATAGGATCTGAACATATGATCTTCCACCAAATAAACCAACTAGCATCAACTACAAGGAGTAATCAACACTACTAGCAACCTACTAGCACCAATCCCGGACTTTGAGACAAGAATTGGATACAAGAGATGAACTAGGGTTTGGAGATGAGATGGTGCTGGTGAAGATGTTGATGGAGATTGCCCTCTCCCGATGAGAGGAGCATTGGTGATGACGATGGTGATGATTTCCCCCTCCCGGAGGGAAGTATCCCTGGCAGAACAGCTCTACCGGAGCTCTAGATTGGTTCCGCCAAGGTTCCGCCTCGTGGCGGTGGAGTCTCATCCCGAAAAGTTCCTCTTATTTTTTTTCTCATCAAAAGACTTCATATAGGAGAAGATGGACGTCGGAGACCTACCAGGGGGCCCACGAGGTAGGGGGGTGCGCCCTAGGAGGGGGGCGCGCCCCCCACCCTTGTTAGTAGGGTGTGGGCCTCCTGGCCTTCATCTTTGGCGAGGATTTTTCTTTATTTATTTTAAGATGTTTCGTGGAGTTTCAGGACTTTTGGAGTTGCGTAGAATAGGTCTCTAATATTTGCTCCTTTTCCAGCCCAGAATTCCAGCTGCCGGCATTCTCCCTCCTTATGTAAACCTTGTAAAATAAGAGAGAATAGCCATAAGTATTGTGACATAAAGTGAAATAACAGTCCATAATGCAATAAATATCGATATAAAAGCATGATGCAAAATGGACGTATCAATGAACAGTCGCAGGTGGAGGCTATAGGAGATAGATGGTGGATGCACAGTAGCCCATGGAGGCTGGAGGAGTTCGACTGCGGAGATGAACAATAGCCCGTGGAGTCCCGTTTTGCGGTACGCCACACCCCTCCCGATCAACAGGACCCCCATTTTGACCGTAGCGCTCCAACAGAAGTCTGTTTCCTCCGTTTTGTGGTACGCCACACCGCTCCCAGTCAACAGGACCCCGTTTCGACCGTAGGCACTCGAACACAAGTCTGTTTCCTCCGTTTTGCGGTACGCCAGACTCCTCCCGATGAACAGGATCCCATTTAGACCGTGGCCGGTCGAACAAAAGGCCGTTTCCTTCGTTCTGTGGCACGCCAGGCCTCGTTTCGATCAGTTGTTCTATCCAAGCTGGTTGGCTCCTGATGAACACGACGGATTCCGTTGCCTCCCGATGAACTCGACAACACAATTTCTCCGTTCCGACCCAGCCATGTACACGAGCCCTGGCCGTACGTATGCGCGAGTAGGTGTTCGAGACCCCGCCCATATGTACGTATGTGGTCGTATTTATTTTCTTGCACCCTGGTTGTACGTACGTGTACATGCTACGTGCGCGCCTCTACTACGACACATGCCCTTCCTTACTCGACCACGGTTCATCGCTGTAGCCTGCAGACAGACCGATCGTATGTACGTACACATTCGTGACTAGAATGACAACACTACGTACACTTCGACCAGGTGGGTCCCGACTGTCAGGGAGGATCAGGAGGCACTTCCTTGCGTGTGAAGATGTAGTTGGTGGGTCCCAGCGGACAGGGGGGAAACGTTTTTTTTTGTGAAATACGGTGGTCCATCCGGTGGGTCCCTGCTATCAGGTGGAGGAATCATTATTTTGCGCGTAATAAGGTTGCACTTCCTTTCTGCGGCCATGGACCCAGCTATCAGCCTCTCCACGTACAGTACTCTTCCGATGGAAGTCGTTCCTTGACCACATTGACCATGCCGTGCCGAGAGCACCAAGGTGGTGGACGATGGCGAGGCCTAGGAACGGGACGACATGAAGCCGGAGAGGACGCAACAGTGGATGCCCAAGAGGAGAGGAGTACGAGGGTTCACTGGTTCGGCTGCCATCGCCGCAGAATAACAGGGGTGTGGGTACATAGAGGGATGGCCTGGCCAGCGGTGGGAGTAGTAGGGGGCGGTGAGGCTTCCGCAGCAGCACAGCCGGCCACGGGAGGCAGGAGCAGGTGGCACGGCCGACGCTGGTTTGGGCGGCTAGAGCAAGAAGACCAGAGGTTGAAGAAGCACTACGACCGTTGGATGGACATCGTACGGTCACTGGAGCTAGAATCGTTCATATTTACTAAGTTGACAAAGCCCTCTGTCCACGTCAACTTAGTAGGCCCACAAGTCAGCCTCCCACTATGGCGGGTCCCAGGTAGCAGGGTCATTTATTTGTGCGTAATAAGGAGGCACTTCCTTGCGTGCAAAGATATAGCTGGTGAGTCCGACCTGTCAGTGGGGGGAACATTTTTTCCCCGTAATAAGAATGCACTTCCTTGCATGCGAAGATGTAGCTGGGGGATCCCATCTGTCAAGGGGAGAAAACATTATTTTTTAGGGTAAAAAGGAAGCAGATGCACGCATGCGTCCATGGGCGTGGTGTGCCCCACTGTCAGCCTCTCATGTACAGTCATCTTCCGATGACTCTTGTTTGTTGACCATGTTGAACACACCATGTAGAGCGCACCAAGCCGATGGACGACGACAAGGCCCCAGACTAGAACACACCGGAGATGGGGAAGACGCGGCAGTGGAGTCGCAGATGCAGAGGAGTGGGAAACTTGACTAGATCGGGTGTGGGGTGGGCCTACACTCGGCAGAGAATAACAGGAGGTGCGGAGGAGTGGAGTCATGGCCTGGCCATCGGTGGGGTAGCGTTTCACTGTGAGGCACACAAAACAGCTCCGCTGGACACCAGAGGCTGGAGCAGGCGGTCCCAGCAGCGTCGGGGGAAGAAGACGAAAGATTGAAGAAGAATGTCGGTCATTGGATGTAAATCCAATGCCATGCTTAGGCTTCGACCTTTGTATTTTTTTGCAGAAGTGCTTAGGCTTCGACCTATTGGCCCACATGTCAGCCAGTCCATTTGTTTTTTAGTCCATTTGCTGGGCTGGGTGAAACAATGATGTAGCGCCTATGCAGCCCATTTATATATTATGGTAGAATTTAAAGCCCATTTGCATTTTTATTGAAAGCCCCGGACTTGGTGGGCTGGGTGAAAATATCATGTTGGGCTGGACGGAGAAATGTTATAAAAAACATAAACACATGATTACACGTGTATTACTGCATTGGTCAGTAAAATCTTTGCAAGCTTATGTATGCAATCACCAAGAGTTAACTTGCCAAGCTATGTAGGAACAATTATTATTACTATTTTGTAAGAACTTTCGATTAACGAAAGTAAATATCGTTTTAATTTGATGGGTTAATAGGACATGGGGTATTGTTATTATTTAGGCTAGACGTGGGACACTTGAGTTGGTTCTAGGTAAAAGTACCACGAGAAAACTCGGGTTACATCGAAAAAGAAAGTGGGAGAAAATTCAAATATAGGATTAATGAAAACAAAAATAAAGGAAGTGGGAAGGTCTATAAAATGGTTGGACGAACGACGGGATTAATGGAACCTTATGTTGTTTCTATTATATATGTGTAATGAAATAAGATATAAATATAAATATGTATACTATTATAGAAGGGAAAAAGTAGGTTTAGTTTTGCATTCTTATAGAAAAATAGAACTGAGCTGCGTCGTCTTGAAAAACAAACATAACTTGGGCTGCTGATGTTATAGACAAGCTAGGTTGGGAGGCCCAGAGGCCGCTTGATACCTGCTGGATCCAAAAAAATTAAACATATCGTGGGTTGCGCATGTTAAACAACAAAACCTAGGCCATGGACCTGGTGGGCCCGGGATTGTCAGCCTCTCGACAAACAGTCATCTCCCGATTCCTCTTGTTTTGCTGACCATGTTGGGAATGAAGACGGCGGCGCCGTGGCGAGAGAACCAAGGTGGAGGACGACGTCGAGACCACAGACCGAACGAACCGGTGCCGGGGAAGACGCAGGCGAAGGGGAGTATGATTGTTGACTTGTTCGGGTGCAGGGTAGGCCGGTGGAGCTGGCACCGCCAGACAATGTGTGGGAGTAGAGGGATGGCCTGGCCAATGCCATAGGTTATGATGGGTCACCGAGGCGTGTGCAGCAGTGCCGCCAGCTGCCGTATAGGAAGAGGACGAAAAATTGAACAAAATAAAGAAATACAAATGGATAGGTGGTTGGTCCCAGATGTCTGTGTATGAGACCTGCTGGGTCCACCAGAGAAGGGGAATATGTTGGGAGGAAGGAGATTCAAAGCACGGCAGCCCAATGAACTAGTTACATACATAAGCAAATAGCCACTAAAAAATAGGTTAATGGGTTCTTAGACGAAATATTTCGGCAAAACAGATAATTACGACACATGGGCTAATGCATGAAACACTCACATGATAAAGGTGCTTAAACAGATAAAGTACATCATCTAGACCTTCTTGGCACGCTTGATCATGACGCTGTGGCTGTCCGTGTACTCTCGGTTATGGGAAGCAGACACGCTCTCATGTCCAAGATCCACCTATACATGTCGTAGCATGCGTATGCGTCCTTGGCTGCGTAGGTTATGTAGGCTACATTCAGAGGTACCTCCCACATGTTCAGGTCCTTTCTATTGTTGTCTTCTTTCATGTTAGCGTAGCAGGGGTCGATGATGGTCTCAGCGAGTTCAACCACAGAGTCTTTCTCCTGCCCGTCGTAGATGATCTTGTATTGCTTCTGGATGTCAACAAGCTTGTTGCACCAGATGGCCAAATCATCGCGTTCTTCCTTCTCTCCAGCGTAGCGAAGGTGCAGTCGGTGCTGCCGATGAAATGGGTGAATGCTCCAGAACCTCTGATGGCCCTACACCAGTGGTAGACGAGAACCTCGTCCCGCATGCGTACCTGGGCGATGGCGATCTGTTGGTCCCTGTCAGGAGACAGCACAAGGTCTAGTCCTGCGACCTTGTGCTTTCTCGTCCTATAGGTACTGCTTGAACTCGGCGAGGCAGAGCTTCACTGAGTCCGGTTCGTTGGTGTACTCACATTCAACTTGGTGCAGCCATGGGACTGAATGGCAAACTCAAAGGTGAACTTCTTGCTGAAGTCCATATCCAGCAGGCTCACCCCTCGGATCGCCATTGGAGTCTCTTCAAGTGAACGAGGGGGTCGGCGACGGCAGCAATTCATTTTTCAGCTCTTGGGGAACTAGATTCAATAGTAAACTGAGTGTGTACATGCGACAACAGTTACTACCCCTCCCTCGCCCGCTGCACGCCTGACAGAACATGCACCCTCAGCGCATTCAAACGCCTCCATTAAGAAACCTATTCTGGCCACACATCGGTTCACGAGTGGGTCTGTATTGGTACTATAATAATAAGTGCTAGTCATCACTTTACTTAAATTTAATTACCTTTAATTAAAATTTATTCTTAAAATAAGTAATGCATCGGCTCATTCTATTAGTGCCACAAGATCAACATGCACAACAATTAGAATTATTATTCTCAGGATGCACATGATCAACACATTTGTCGCACTTTTACATAGATAATACTACCAAGTTTGAACTGTTTGTTATGGTTGCTGTCCTCTGCATCATCATGCCTTGTTTTCCAGCTTGTAAGATTTAGAACCAACAAATAAGATTCAAATAATAAGTACAACAAAGATGCCTACACATCTCATTGATTCCTAACTTGCAAGATTCAGAACCAACAAATAAGATTCAAATAATAAGTACAACAAAGATGCCTAAACATCTCATTGATTCCCAGCTTGGAAGATTCAGAACCAACACATTAGAGCCTTTTGATAAAGTGAATATCGGGATTAAATCCATCTTGGCTAGCCGTGTTATACAACCCAAGAACTTGGTGAATGCTCTTGACCACCACAACATCTGTAGTTGAGTATTCCTGTTTGCATATCACAGATAATAAAGGGCATGATTACTATAATAGTGGCACTAGTGGAAGCCAACCTGCAACTCCACTCGATGATTCAATTCATGCTAGTTTTTCTATAGTTCACCTGAAATGAAGCAAATATTGCATCATTCAGCTAGCAAGAAGTAATTGCTCTCGTGAGCTGGCAGGTTCTTCTTTGGTAGTTGCACAAAAATTGAGCAACATTAAGGTTGGTTGTCCTGCTCATGTAAGGTGCAACTATAATTTGCTTATCCTTTTTTGCAGTTCCACTAAAAGAAAGTGCCATTGTGGTGACAGTGACGACTCATCTTGCAAAGCCTAATAAAATGTTGCATGAGATTACCAGCAGAATTTGACAGAGATTTTGGAAACTCCAATCACCATTTTGTGCAGTTCCACCAAAATTGAGAGATGTTTCCCACGTGACATTTTAGTTGAACTGCACACGACACTCATTCCAAAAAAAGTGTTTTGTGTAGCTCACCAAAAGGTTCCAATAGCAACAAGGTGAAATGGATATCCCTATCTGCACAAAAAGATAGAAAGTAAATAGTTGTTGGTCAATAAGAAGATACGAAAGATACACGAAATGAAAAGAAGCATCTTAATTATGTTCATGGCAATCACGCAAGGACAATAGAAATTTTAAAACGTCAGCAATGCTTCATGTTACCGGAAGCATTACGATCAACAATGACATTCATCAAATATGGGATTACTTTAATGGTGGCATTGCTTGTTTACCAGATACAATAGATCAACAACAGCTAAAGAGTTGGTTTAAGGGCATGGGACCGTGGGGACACCAGGACACTCAGTAGCGTAAAGAAGCAACTTACTTATCATACTAGGGAAAACAACATGAGTACCATTTGTAACACATTTTAATTGCATCATATCAGTGGAGGCATTAGATTAACAATAACACTGGCTAGACATGTCCTTAAGGTAATAGTGTGATCGCTTCATTTTACATGTGCCCTTACATTAACAACAGCAAAAAGTTGGTATAAGGACATGCGATAGTGGACACATCAGCACAATGTACCTACAAGGAGGCATAAAGTGGTGATGCCGAGTTTGTTCATGCTCTGTGAGGGAAGCAAATCTAATCCTGGAGACCTTTTACTATGTGTGGGAAGCAAATCTAATCCAGGAGACCTTTAACTATGTGAAGGCAGCAAATCTAATCCTGGAGACCCTTTAATATGTGATGGCAGCAAATCTAATCCTGGAGACCTTTTACTATGTGAGGGTAGAAAATCTAATCCTGGATATACTCTGTTGACTTCTCCACCAGCCGCGACTTTCTATCCGTTTTTCAACCAATAATAGATATGTTCCTTATCTAGTTTGTACCCTTTCCCTTTATTTCCCTTTTCAACCAAGAGACTGGTTGGGTATCCAGTCTCTACTACATTCCCCCTGTTATTTCCTCTTTGAATCAAGTCCTAGATTCATGCTACGACTTTCCCCCCTTTCTTCGTTGTTTGAACCAAGTCCTAGATTCAACTGCATGATGTAGCTTTACCTCCAATAATACTAAAAATTTAGGTGGCTTTGGAAGAGCTGATGGAAGTAGAAAAAGATGCACATGCAGACATGTGGGGATCTGGTGTAGTAGAGCAAGGCCGCTTCCGAAGAACTTATACGTAAGGGTCCTCGTGATGTCGGCGGAGGCAGGTCGGATCTACGCACAATACGGCAGCGAGGAAGAAGGGTCAGAGGACCTCCCGAGCTGGCGGTGTGTGTGACGCCCGGATAATTAGGCTATAGTAATCCCACGTTAACGATGCCACGTCACTTTGATTACTATTGGTAATCTCGCGTTAGTTCGAAACCGATTCAAATTCAAATTCAAAATCAAGCAAACAATATAAGTTTTTCAAATAATAAAACTAAAATGTTCGGATGGTGTCAAATAAATCATAAGCAATTATGGTGGAGAAACCACACTTTTTATAAAATATTTAAGTACCATCAGGTGAATAAAATAGTAGCAAAACAATTATATAGATGCTACTAAATATAAGCAAATATTAAACTAGTTTATTTAGTCACTAAAAACTTTTTACACCTCCAATTTAGGTGTGGGCTTTAACTTATTATAAAACTATAAATATTAAAGAAATAAAATAAAACAGAAAAGAAAATAAATAAAAGAAAAGAAAATACATAAAAAAGAAAGAGAAAACCCCTTGCCCCGGGGCTTCGGCCCAGCAAGCCATAGGCCCAGCCGGCTGACCCTCACCCCACTCCCCATAACCCCCACCCCTGGTCAAACTAAACCCTATCCACTCCCCACTCCCCTCCCCACGTCTCTCTCTCCCCCCACTTCCCCCGATCCGGATCGGGATCGGGGCAACCACGCCCTCCTCCTCGCGAACCAACGCCGCCCTGCTGTCGTCGCCATCACCTCGTCGCCGGAGCCATCTCGCCGGAGCTGCCTCGTCGTCCTCTTCGTCATGGACCTCCTCCCCAAGTCGCTCCCCGCACCTCACTGCCCCGTCCCTACTCCCCGCCGTGAGCTACCCCCTCCTCCTCTCTCACTCGCGCGCGCTGCACTACCCATGGGCACGCCCTCCCCTCTCTCCCCTATGCCGGCCGCGCTCAGCGTGACCCATGGCCTTCCATGCCGCCTGGCCACTCGCCTAGTCCATGCTGCCCGTCGCCCTGCTCCGCAGCACGCGCGCGTCCCGCGCCCACGCCTTGCTCGTCTCGTTCTTGGTATTTGATCTGAGTTTGGCCACTGGTCGGCGTTCGCGGATACTTCAATTAACACGCTTAACGAGATCTTGGTATTTGATCTGAGTTTGGCCACTGGCCTATACGCACTAACCAACTACGCGGGAACAATTATGGGCACTCGACGTTGTGGTATCAGGCAAAGCCTTCGTGACGTCAGCGACTGAGCGACGCGCACCGGGTTGGACCGCGTAACGCAACTTCCTTTGTAATGGAGGTTGCTAGGTCTGCTCTCCGGCCGCCCTCGCAACGTGCAGGTGTGCAATGGGTGATGGGCCCAGACCCCTGGGCCATAGGATTTAGACCGGCGTGCTGACCTCTCTGTTGTGCCTAGGTAGGGCTGCGACATATTGATCTTCCGAGGCCGGGCATGACCCAGAAAAGTGTGTCCGGACAAAGGGGATCGAGCGTGCTGGGAAATGTGGTGCACCCCTGTAGGGAAGTTATGAAGGAAATATGCCCTAGAGGCAATAATAAAGTTATTATTTTATTTCCTTATATCATGATAAATGTTTATTATTCGTGCTAGAATTGTATTATCCGGAAACATAATACTTGTGTGAATACATAGACAAACTAAACGTCACTAGTGTGCCTCTACTTGACTAGCTCGTTAATCAAAGATGGTTATGTTTCCTAACCATAGACATGTGTTGTCATTTGATTAACGGGATCACATCATTAGGAGAATGATGTGATTGACATGACCCATTCCATTAGCTTAGCACCCAATCGTTTAGTATGTTGCTATTGCTTTCTTCATGACTTATACATGTTCCTATGACTATGAGATTATGCAACTCCCGTTTGCCGGAGGAATACTTTGTGTGCTACCAAACGTCACAACGTAACTGGGTGATTATAAAGGAGCTCTACAGGTGTCTCCAAAGGTACATGTTGGGTTGGCGTATTTCGAGATTAGGATTTGTCACTCCGATTGTCGGAGAGGTATCTCTGGGCCCTCTCGGTAATGCACATCACATAAGCCTTGCAAGCATTGCAACTAATGAGTTAGTTGCGAGATGATGTATTACGAAACGAGTAAAGAGACTTGCCGGTAACGAGATTGAACTAGGTATTGAGATACCGATGATCGAATCTCGGGCAAGTAACATACCAATGACAAAGGGAACAAAGTATGTTGTTATGCGGTCTGACCGATAAAGATCTTCGTAGAATATGTGGGAGCCAATATGAGCATCCAGGTTCTGCTATTGGTTATTGACCGGAGACATGTCTCGGTCAGGTCTACATTGTTCTCGAACCCGTAGGGTCCGCACGCTTAACATTACGATGACAGTTTCATTATGAGTTTATATATTTTGATGTACCGAAGTTTGTTCGGAGTCCCGGATGTGATCACGTACATGACGAGGAGTCTCGAAATGGTCGAGACATAAAGATTGATATATTGGAAGCCTATGTTTGGACATCGGAAGTGTTCCGGGTGATATCGGCATTTTACCGGAGTACCGGGAGGTTACCAGAACCCCCCCGTAACCTAATGGGCCTTAATGGACCTAGTGGAGAAAGAGGAGAGGAGGCCTAGGGGCTGCCGCGCGCCCCTCCCCCCAAGTCCGAATTGGACAAGGAGGGGGGCGGCGCCCCCCTTTCCTTTCTTCCCTCTCCTCCTTCCCCCCAAGTCCTAATCCAACTAGGGAAAGGTGGGGAGTCCTACTCCCGGTAGGAGTAGGACTCCTCCGACGCGCCTCCTCCTAGGGCCGGCCGCACCCCCCTTTGCTCCTTTATATACGGGGGAAGGGGGCACCTCTAGACACACAAGTTGATCTTCGTGATTGTTCTCTTAGCCGTGTGCGGTGCCCCCTCCACCATACTCCTCGATAATATTGTAACGGTGCTTAGGCGAAGCCCTGCGACGGTAGAACATCAAGATCGTCACCACGCCGTCGTGCTGACGGAACTCTTCCCCGACACTTTGCTGGATCGGAGTCCGGGGATCATCATCGAGCTGAACGTGTGCTAAAACTCGAAGGTGCCGTAGTTTCGGTGCTTGATCGGTCGGGTCGCGAAGACGTACGACTACATCAACCGCATTGTCATAACGCTTCCGCTTTCGGTTTACGAGGGTACGTAGACAACACTCTCCCCTCTCGTTTCTATGCATCACCATGATCTTGCGTGTGCGTATGAATTTTTTTGAAATTACTACGTTCCCCAACAGTGGCATCCGAGCCAGGTTTTATGTGTTGATGTTATATGCACGAGTAGAACACAAGTGAGTTGTGGGCGATATAAGTCATACTGCTTACCAGCATGTCATACTTTGGTTCGGCGGTATTGTTGGATGAAGCGGCCCGGACCGACATTATGCGTACGCTTACGCGAGACTGGTTCTACTGACGTGCTTTGCACACAGGTGGCTGGCGGGTGTCAGTTTCTCCAACTTTAGTTGAACCGAGTGTGGCTACGCCCGGTCCTTGCGAAGGTTAAAACAGCACCAACTTGACAAACTATCGTTGTGGTTTTGATGCGTAGGTAAGATTGGTTCTTGCTTAAGCCCGTAGCAGCCACGTAAAACTTGCAACAAACAAAGTAGAGGACGTCTAACTTGTTTTTGCAGGGCATGTTGTGATGTGATATGGGCAAGAAATGATGCTAAATTTTATTGTATGAGATGATCATGTTTTGTAACCGAGTTATCGGCAACTAGCAGGAGCCATATGGTTGTCGCTTTATTATATGCAATGCGATTGCGCCGTAATGCTTTACTTTATCACTAAGCGGTAGCGATAGTCGTGGAAGCATAAGATTGGCGAGACGACAACGATGCTACGATGGTGATCAAGGTGTCGCGCCGGTGACGATGGTGATCATGACGGTGCTTCGAAGATGGAGATCACAAGCACAAGATGATGATGGCCATATCATATCACTTATATTGATTGCATGTGATGTTTATCTTTTATGCATCTTATCTTGCTTTGATTGACGGTAGCATTTTAAGATGATCTCTCACTAATTATCAAGAAGTGTTCTCCCTGAGTATGCACCGTTGCGAAAGTTCTTCGTGCTGAGACACCACGTGATGATCGGGTGTGATAGGCTCTACGTTCAAATACAACGGGTGCAAAACAGTTGCACACGCGGAATACTCAGGTTATACTTGACGAGCCAAGCATATACAGATATGGCCTCGGAACACGGAGACCGAAAGGTCGAGCGTGAATCATATAGTAGATATGATCAACATAGTGATGTTCACCAATGAAACTACTCCATCTCACGTGATGATCGGACATGGTTTAGTTGATTTGGATCACGTGATCACTTAGAGGATTAGAGGGATGTCTATCTAAGTGGGAGTTCTTTAGTAATATGATTAATTGAACTTAAATTTATCATGAACTTAGTACCTGATAGTATCTTGCTTGTTTATGTTTGATTGTAGATAGATGGCCCGTGCTGTTGTTCCGTTGAATTTTAATGCGTTCCTTGAGAAAGCAAAGTTGAAAGATGATGGTAGCAATTACACGGACTGGGTCCGTAACTTGAGGATTATCCTCATTGCTGCACAGAAGAATTACGTCCTGGAAGCACCGCTGGGTGCCAGGCCTGCTGCTGGAGCAACACCAGATGTTATGAACGTCTGGCAGAGCAAAGCTGATGACTACTCGATAGTTCAGTTTGCCATGCTTTACGGCTTAGAATCAGGACTTCAACGACGTTTCGAATGTCATGGAGCATATGAGATGTTCCAGGAGTTGAAGTTAATATTTCAAGAAAATGCCCGGATTGAGAGATATGAAGTCTCCAGTAAGTTCTATAGCTGCAAGATGGAGGAGAATAGTTCTGTCAGTGAGCATATACTCAAAATGTCTGGGTATAATAATCACTTGATTCAATTGGGAGTTAATCTTCCAGATGATTGTGTCATTGACAGAATTCTCCAATCACTTCCACCTAGCTACAAGAGCTTCGTGATGAACTATAATATGCAAGGGATGAATAAGACAATTCCCGAGCTCTTCGCAATGCTGAAAGCTGCGGAGGTAGAAATCAAAAAGGAGCATCAAGTGTTGATGGTCAACAAGACCACTAGTTTCAAGAAAAAGGGCAAAGGGAAGAAGAAGGGGAACTTCAAAAAGAACAGCAAGCAAGTTGCTACTTAGGAGAAGAAACCCAAATCTGGACCTAAGCCTGAAACTGAGTGCTTCTACTGCAAGCAGACTGGTCACTGGAAGCGGAACTGCCCCAAGTATTTGGCGGATAAGAAGGATGGCAAGGTGAACGAAGGTATATGTGATATACATGTTATTGATGTGTACCTTACTAATGCTCGCAGTAGCACCTGGGTATTTGATACTGGTTTTGTTGCTAATATTTGCAACTCGAAACAGGGACTACAGATTAAGCGAAGATTGCCTAAGGACGAGGTGACGATGCGCATGGGAAATTGTTCCAAAGTCGATGTGATCGCGGTCGGCATGCTACCTCTACATTTACCTTTGGGATTAGTATTAGACCTAAATAATTGTTATTTGGTGCCAGCGTTGAGCATGAACATTATATCTGGATCTTGTTTAATGTGAGACGGTTATTCATTTAAATCATAGAATAATGGTTGTTCTATTTATATGAGTAATATCTTTTATGGTCATGCACCCTTGAAGAGTGGTCTATTCTTATTAAATCTCGATAGTAGTGACACACATATTCATAATGTTGAAACCAAAAGATGCAGAGTTGATAATGATAGTGCAACTTATTTGTGGCACTGCCATTTAGGTCATATCGGTATAAAGCACATGAAGAAACTCCATACTGATGGACTTTTGGAACCACTTGATTATGAATCACTTGGTACTTGCAAACCGTGCCTTATGGGCAAGATGACCAAAACACCGTTCTCCGGTACTATGGAGAGAGCAACAGATTTGTTGGAAATCATACATACAGATGTATGTGGTCCGATGAATGTTGAGGCTCGTGGCGGATATCGTTATTTTCTCACCTTCACAGATGACTTAAGCAGATATGGGTATATCTACTTAATGAAACATAAGTCTGAAACATTTGAAAAGTTCAAAGAATTTCAGAGTGAAGTTGAAAATCATCGTAACAAGAAAAATAAAATTCCTACGATCTGATCGTGGAGGAGAATATTTGAGTTACGAGTTTGGTGTACATTTGAAACAATGCGGAATAGTTTCGCAACTCACGCCACCTGGAACACCATAGCGTAATGGTGTGTCCGAACGTCGTAATCGTACTTTACTAGATATGGTGCGATCTATGATGTCTCTTACTGATTTACCGCTATCGTTTTGGGGTTATGCTTTAGAGACGGCCGCATTCACGTTAAATAGGGCACCATCAAAATCCGTTGAGACGACGCCTTATGAACTGTGGTTTGGCAAGAAACCAAAGTTGTCGTTTCTGAAAGTTTGGGGCTGCGATGCTTATGTGAAAAAGCTTCAACCTGATAAGCTCGAACCCAAATCGGAGAAATGTGTCTTCATAGGATATCCAAAGGAAACTATTGGATACACCTTCTATCACAGATCCGAAGGCAAGACTTTTGTTGCTAAATTCGGAAACTTTCTAGAGAAGGAGTTTCTCTCGAAAGAAGTGAGTGGGAGGAAAGTAGAACTTGATGAGGTAACTGTACCTGCTCCCTTATTGGAAAGTAGTACATCACAGAAACCGGTTTCTGTGACACCTACACCAATTAGTGAGGAAGCTAATGATGATGATCATGAAACTTCAGAACAAGATACTACTGAACCTCGTAGATCAACCAGAGTAAGATCCGCACCAGAGTGGTACGGTAATCCTGTTCTGGAAGTCATGCTACTAGATCATGATGAACCTACGAACTATGGAGAAGCGATGGTGAGCCCAGATTCCGCAAAATGGCTTGAAGCCATGAAATCTGAGATGGGATCCATGTATGAGAACAAAGTGTGGACTTTGGTTGACTTGCCCAATGATCGGCAAGCAATTGAGAATAAATGGATCTTCAAGAAGAAGACTGACGCTGACGGTAATGTTACTGTCTACAAATCTCGACTTGTCGCAAAAGGTTTTCGACAAGTTCAAGGGATTGACTACGATGAGACCTTCTCACCTGTAGCGATGCTTAAGTCTGTCCAAATCATGTTAGCAATTGCCGCACTTTATGATTATGAAATTTGGCAGATGGATGTCAAAACTGCATTCCTGAATGGATTTCTGGAAGAAGAGTTGTATATGATGCAGCCAGAAGGTTTTGTCGATCCAAAGGGAGCTAACAAAGTGTGCAAGCTCCAGCGATCCATTTATGGACTGGTGCAAGCCTCTCGGAGTTGGAATAAATGCTTTGATAGTGTGATCAAAGCATTTGGTTTTGTACAGACTTTTGGAGAAGTCTGTATTTACAAGAAAGTGAGTGGGAGCTCTGTAGCATTTATGATATTATATGTAGATGACATATTACTAATCGGAAATGATATAGAATTTCTGGATAGCACAAAGGGATACTTGAATAAGAGTTTATCAATGAAAGACCTCGGTGAAGCTGCTTACATATTGGGCATTAAGATCTATAGAGATAGATCAAGACGCTTAATTGGACTTTCACAAAGCACATACCTTGACAAAGTTTTGAAGAAGTTCAAAATGGATCAAGCAAAGAAAGGATTCTTGCATGTGTTACAAGGTGTGAAATTGAGTAAGACTCAATGCCCGACCACTGCAGAAGATAGAGAGAAAATGAAAGATGTTCCCTATGCTTCAGCCATAGGCTCTATCATGTATGCAATGCTGTGTACCAGACCTGATGTGTGTCTTGCTATAAGTCTAGCAGGGAGGTACCAAAGTAATCCAGGAGTGGATCACTGGACAGCGGTCAAGAACATCCTGAAATACCTGAAAAGGACTAAGGATATGTTTCTCATATATGGAGGTGACAAAGAGCTCATCGTAAATGGTTACGTTGATGCAAGCTTTGACACTGATCCGGACGATTCTAAATCGCAAACCGGATACGTGTTTACATTAAACGGTGGAGCTGTCAGTTGGTGCAGTTCTAAACAAAGCGTTGTGGCGGGATCTACATGTGAAGCGGAGTACATAGCTGCTTCGGAAGCAGCAAACGAAGGAGTCTGGATGAAGGAGTTCATATCCGATCTAGGTGTCATACCTAGTGCATCGGGTCCAATGAAAATCTTTTGTGACAATACTGGTGCAATTGCCTTGGCAAAGGAATCCAGATTTCAAAAGAGAACCAAGCACATCAAGAGACGCTTCAATTCCATCTGGGATCTAGTCCAGGTGGGAGACATAGAGATTTGCAAGATACATACAGATCTGAATATAGCAGACCCGTTGACTAAGCCTCTTCCACGAGCAGAACATGATCAGCACCAAAGCTCCATGGGTGTTAGAATCATTACTGTGTAATCTAGATTATTGACCCTAGTGCAAGTGGGAGACTGAAGGAAATATGCCCTAGAGGCAATAATAAAGTTATTATTTTATTTCCTTATATCATGATAAATGTTTATTATTCATGCTAGGATTGTATTATCCGGAAACATAATACTTGTGTGAATACATAGACAAACTAAACATCACTAGTGTGCCTCTACTTGACTAGCTCGTTAATCAAAGATGGTTATGTTTCCTAACCATAGACATGTGTTGTCATTTGATTAACAGGATCACATCATTAGGAGAATGATGTGATTGACATGACCCATTCCATTAGCTTAGCACCCGATCGTTTATGTTGCTATTGCTTTCTTCATGACTTATACATGTTCCTATGACTATGAGATTATGCAACTCCCGTTTGCCGGAGGAACCCTTTGTGTGCTACCAAACGTCACAACGTAACTGGGTGATTATAAAGGAGCTCTACAGGTGTCTCCAAAGGTACATGTTGGGTTGGCGTATTTCGAGATTAGGATTTGTCACTCCGATTGTCGGAGAGGTATCTCTAGGCCCTCTCGGTAATGCACATCACATAAGCCTTGCAAACATTGCAACTAATGAGTTAGCTGCGAGATGATGTATTACGAAACGAGTAAAGAGACTTGCCGGTAACGAGATTGAACTAGGTATTGAGATACCGACGATCGAATCTCGGGCAAGTAACATACCAATGACAAAGGGAACAAAGTATGTTGTTATGCAGTCTGACCGATAAAGATCTTCGTTGAATATGTGGGAGCCAATATGAGCATCCAGGTTCCGCTATTGG
This sequence comes from Triticum aestivum, assembly GCF_018294505.1. Classification (NCBI taxonomy): domain Eukaryota; kingdom Viridiplantae; phylum Streptophyta; class Magnoliopsida; order Poales; family Poaceae; genus Triticum; species Triticum aestivum. Next base: position 362,385,356 of record NC_057806.1, on the reverse strand, counting down.
TTATTGACCGGAGACATGTCTCGGTCATGTCTACATTGTTCTCAAACCCGTAGGGTCCACACGCTTAACATTATGATGACAGTTTCATTATGAGTTTATATGTTTTGATGTACCGAAGTTTGTTCGGAGTCCCGGGTGTGATCACGGACATTACGAGGAGTCTCGAAATGGTCGAGACATAAAGATTGATATAAAGCCTATGTTTGGACATCGGAAGTGTTCTGGGTGAAATCGGCATTTTACCGGAGTACCGGGAGGTTACTGGAACCCCCCCGTAACCTAATGGGCCTTAATGGGCCTAGTGGAGAAAGAGGAGAGGAGGCCTAGGGGCTGCCGCGCGCCCCTCCCCCCCCCCAAGTCCGAATTGGACAAGGAGGGGGGGCGGCGCCCCCCCCCCTTTCCTTTCTTCCCTCTCCTCCTTCCCACCAAGTCCTAATCCAACTAGGGAAAGGTGGGGAGTCCTACTCCCGGTAGGAGTAGGACTCCTCCGGCATGCCTCCTCCTAGGGCCGGCCGCACCCCCCTTTGCTCCTTTATATACGGGGGCAGGGGGCACCTCTAGACACACAAGTTGATCTTCGTGATCATTCTCTTAGCCGTGTGCGGTGCCCCCCTCCACCATACTCCTCGATAATATTGTAGCGGTGCTTAGGCGAAGCCCTGCAACGGTAGAACATCAAGATTGTCACCACGCCGTCGTGTTGACGGAACTCTTCCCCAACACTTTGCTGGATCGGAGTCCGTGATCTTCATCGAGCTGAACGTGTGCTAAAACTTGGAGGTGTCGTAGTTTCGGTGCTTGATCGGTCGGGTCGCGAAGACGTACGACTACATCAACCGCGTTGTCATAACGCTTCCCTTTCGGTCTAGGAGGGTACGTAGACAACACTCTCCCCTCTCGTTGCTATGCATCACCATGATCTTGCGTGTGTGTAGGAATTTTTTTGAAATTACTACATTCCCCAACAAGTTAATCTATTCGAATAGTCGTGATCTTCGGTAACAAGACGATTTGGAGTTGTACCTTGACCTTATGACAACTAGAATCAGATGATTAATAAAACACACCCTTCCAAGTGCTAGATACAACCGGTGATCGCTCTCTCATAAGGCGACGAGGGGAGGATCATCGGTTAGGACTATGCTATGCGTTGCTACTTGGTGAACTTACCATCTGCTCTCTTCTACATGCTGCAAGATGGAGGTTGCCAGAAGCGTAGTCTTTGATAGGACTAGCTATCCCCCTCTTATTCCGGCATTCTACAGTTCAGTCCACATATGATACCCCTTTTCCATTTGATACCAATGCATACATATGTATCCTTGCTTGTGAGTACTTTGGATGAGTACTCACGGTTGCTTTACTTTCCCTTTTTCCTCGTTCTATACCCATTTGTTGCGACCAGATGATGGAGCCCAGGAGCCAGACGCCACCGTCGACGACGACTCCTACTACACTATAGGTGCCTACTACAACGTGCAGGCCGCTGACGACGACCAAGAGTAGTTTAGGAGGATCCCAGGCAGGAGGCATGCGCCTCTTTCGATATGTATCCCTATTTGTGCTAGCTTTCTTAAGGCAAACTTGTTTAACTTATGTCTGAACTCAGATATTGTTGCTTCCGCTGACTCGTCTGTGATCGAGCCCTTATATTCGAGCCCTCGAGGCCCCTGGCTTGTAATATGATGCTTGTATGACTTATTTTATTTGTAGAGTTGTGTTGTGATATCTTCCCGTGTGTCCCTGATCTTGATCGTACACGTTTGCGTGTATGATCAGTGTACGCTCAAATTGGGGGCGTCACAAGTTGGTATCAGAGCCAACTGCCTATAGGAATCCCCCTTCCACACTCCTTGGTCGAAGTCGAGTCTAGACATTACAAAACTTTTACTAACATGGCTGTGTGTCATACGGGCCCACGTCACCATCGGGTGGTATTAGTATCTTTTACTCCTCATCTATACTCTGGGACTGTGATCTCTCTCCTATTCGGGTTAAATAATTTGCTAACTCTAACTCTAGGTTCTCGTAAATACTTTCTCCCGGAGAGCCCCTTGGTCTGAACGATCGACTGCTTCAACAGAAGATTCTGATAATACTCTCAAATGTTCTCTCGAGACTTTGTGCCTTCGCTTTTGCAGTTCCATTCCATCGATAAACCCTATGGGTAACCACGTACACTTTCCATTCATTCAATCATCCCCTGTTGAACTTGTTATTATAAGATACCTTGAAATTCTCTCTATTGTTGTTCCGAGAATACTATGTGCCTACTGCCTTACAATTCTTAGCCACATGAATACCCTTATGGATAATTCCTCGCACTTATCGAGTATCCGCTCATTCCCAGTTGATCCTGTGTTTCACCAAGGTCTTTGAAATACCATTCAATCTTCCAAAAATCCCGAGCAGCCTATTCCTCTTGAAATTCTTGCTTGCTTGCATTATGGTTAATCCCATGAGTCTCGTAGTCTTATTGGCATCCCTTGTCATTATCATTTTGAGTCTGTTGATTCAATATGTTTGTGAATGCCCGAAATCATCATTGATCCTTATAAATTACCTTTCCGGCTGAGCTGCCATTCTTTTAACTGGAATTGGTTCCCGACCAATCAAATTGTCGTGATTGTACCCCTAAGGCTATTCAACTTATCCATCCCTAATTAGAGCATTGCTTCTGATCCCTTGATCTGGAAATCATAATTCCTTTGCGTTTGAGCTTTGAGTTAGTCAGTTGTTTCTATAATCTGATCTCATTGCATTCTTTCTTTCTCTGGTTGAGTATCGATACTCACATCAGATCCCTTATGGACCACGAGATCCTTTATTGGATTTTGTCCGACACCGTCCTTCATATTCATTACACTTGTGAGCCTTTCATCGGATGCATAATGCCTTTGGTAAATTGTATCCTCTACTTTGTGAACCATGCTCTACTTTCGAGCTTGTATTATTTACTCTGAAGTTTGTGGTATATGTTCCTAAGATGCCCTGATGGGTTAAACCTATGCCTTCCCTAATTCGTGTGAACCCGACAGATTTCACGGGTCATACTTATCTGGTATTGCACCAGGTAAAAATGTCAAAAACTAATGTCATTTTTGAAATATGAGAGGTGAATGAAAGGTTATACGTTGGACAAGTGGGAGTCAACCTTGAACCCTGTGTTCATGCCCATGGACCCGATGTATACCTTATCATGTAAGCTTTTCTTAAAATAATTATCCCCTTGTTATAAGTTCATCTTGTATCTGTGGACGTGGTTCCGACCATGTTTCTCCTTGATTCCATTTCTCGTGCAAGTTTGAGCACTTGTCTTCTGCAGAGCATTTCCCTAGTCCAAACTCTGCTTTGATTTGTCGTCGAGTATATTACCCCCGTGGTATCTCGAGATTATCATGGAACCACATAACTTCTTATGAGTTCTTCATCAAGTGCCACATTCTCATTGATTCCAATTTTTCACGGGCTCTGAGTTATTAAACACTCAAAGACACCAATAACTGACTCAAGTCCGCACCGTGATTAATCAGCTCTTGGTAACCTTCATTACTTACGAGTTTGAACTCGATCACGTCATTCCTAGCCTGCTTGACTATATCCTTGTCGTGTTGATTTTAACTAGTGCTACCTGGTCCTTCCTAGAGCAAAAATTTCGATGGTGAGCTAATCTTATGTCGATCTTCCTCGTCATATCAATTGTCCTTGAACAACAAGCTTGATTTCAAGTTTGTGTCGTACCTATGGTTTCAATAACTTTTCGCTTCATCATTCCGTTGACTTGATGTCATCGCCGATCGGTTACATCTTCTTGAAACCTCTCGACAAATGTGTCATGATCATCATCAACATTCTGAGGTCTTCCAGGATATTGATCGAATTCATGATGGGAAATACCATCCTTGCCCCTCGATAATTTGGGTTATCATCGACAACATTATCGCATTCCCTCCAACACAAAACTTGTTCTTGTTTTGTGTTGTACCCTGAGTTCCTTGCTATCTAACTTATGTTATGTTCTACCGTGGAGTATTACCATATTTGATGTCAAGAATGTTGTGAGAATTGCTCCACCTCTTGAGAATTCTTGATATAAGTGATACTTCACTATCACCATTCTTTTCTTGGTCCCCGTGTTGTTCCTGTCAGGAATACCGACAAATGGACGAATAATTTTAAAACTTCTAGCAACCTTATTACTTTGAAGTTAATGGTCAACCTTTCATTCTTAGACCATTGGTTATCGAATCGCCATTCTAACATTGTTTGTGCTACCTAAGTCTGTATTTCGTGTGCACCGTCAACCAATGTTTAATCGTGTATGTTTTCCTCGAGCATACCTCATTATATCGTTTGATTTGACAAAAGCTATCTCCTTGTTCACATAATTGTGGAAATCCATCTTTTGGAAATCTCGATGAATTGTCGCTGAGTTCATCAGCCACCTCCTCATTCTCTCCTTGATTTAATAATGAACTCATGATTCAGAACTTGCTTCCATAGTTCATTGATCGAGAATCTTATAATGTCATCTCATCAATTGCGTTGCACCTTTTCTTTCTCAGGCATCCTGAGTCTGAGGTATCTTGACACCAATCAGATCTGAATCTCGGTCAGATATGATGGTTGGAATATATTTCCAAGAGTTATAACAATGGTCTTTATGTGACCCGATTAGGTGATGTCATGCCTAGCACACCTGGCCGGAGGACCTATTGTTATAGTTTCCATTTTAGTAAGGTTATCCATTCTTCCATGAGGAAATTGTAAGACTTATTCTACAAGCCGTTTCTGATGGATCCTTTGTGTTTCTAAAGTCTGATCTTCACCTGATGACCATGCCAATGCTATCTCGAAGCATGTCTGTGGTACTCCGAATTTCAACAAGAACATTTGAAGCCAATGCTAAATGTTTCTTGCTCAGATATCCAAACACCATTGTATGGGTAATATCATGATATTCCTCCCCCCTTACATAAATGGTTATCTATTTCTATCATGTCATGGATTTCATGCTCTGCTTGCCCTTGGCAAGGATATACCCCTGAAATATGTGTTTAAACACATTTTCCTTTCCATTTGTTCTGTTTAATCTAAAGATCACCTTGTCCTTTCCATTGTTTTGTTTAACCTTTCTGGTGTTCTATATGATGTAAGCAGAAATATTCTTATGCTTATGTAAACACCTAGGTGTACAATCGTGTCGGTAAGGCCATGTTACTATTGTTGATGACATTCTGGTAGCCACCGTTGGACGAGAACTTTGCCTATTGGTCCGCCTCGTTCAACGAGCAGGAAAATGGTTCTCTTCATCCCTCACCCTTGGTACCGATGTTGTTGCCGACATAACTGACATGCTATCCTCTGACATGCCTTGCTTACATGATCACGCAAGATGTCTCTACCCTTCCTACTTTTAACCCACATGGTGGGCCCATAACCCACAGTTCCATAGGATCGAAACCTGACTCTCCGGTACACCCCTGTTTCCAAGGTCATTCCTCGCGTGTGTCCTCATATGTTATTCACGACCCACCTTCCAAGAGATCATCAATTCTAGTATCAGACACAATGCTTATTCCCGTTGCTCCGAACCCTTTTCACGCCCTGTTTAAGGCATCGAACGATTGCCTATGCACTTGAAACTTCTCATGGTACCTTCTTACTTTGCTCTCGATATCTTATTAAGTTTCAATTCGAGAGATACTTATGCTTCTTCCCCTGACTTAACCGTGTGATGCTCAATCCTGTTAGTATCCGTCCTTATAGAGTTTTCCCTTCTTACCCTTTCGCTAGTACGGTGAAGATCTTGAAGGAAGGATGGCAACTTCATCATGATGACTTGAAGCAGAGAAATGAAGACATGAATGTAATGGATCGACCTCTTCAAGAAGAGAAACTCAGACCAAGAAGAATCGTTGGGATTTAGTAACCACATCTGTTCCCTTACTCCGCCTCTTAAAATCTCGGGACGAGATTTCTTATAGTGGAGGAGAATTGTGATGTCCGGATAATTAGGCTACAGTAATCCCACGTTAACGATGCCACGTCACTTTGATTACTGTTGGTAATCTCACGTTAGTTCGAAATCGATTCAAATTCAAATTCAAAATCAAGCAAACAATAAAAGTTTTCAAATAATAAAACTAAAATGTTCGGATGGTGTCAAATAAATCATAAGCAACTATGGTGGAGAAACCACACTTTTTATAAAATATTTAAGTACCATCAGGTGAATAAAACAGTAGCAAAACAATTATATAAATGCTATTAAATATAAATAAATATTAAACTAGTTTATTTAGTCACTAAAAACTTTTTACAACTCCAATTTAGGTGTGGGCTTTAACTTATTATAAAACTATAACTATTAAAGAAATAAAATAAAACAGAAAAGGAAATAAATAAAAGAAAAGAAAATACATAAAAAGAAAGAGAAAACCCCCCTGCCCCCCTGGGCTTCGGCCCAGCAAGCCACAAGCCCAGCCGGCCGACCCTCACCCCACTCCCCATAACCCCCACCCCTGGTCAAACCGAACCCTATCCACTCCCCATTTCCCCCCCCCACGTCTCTCTCTCTCTCCTCCCCACTTCCCCCGATCCAGATCAGGATCGGGGCGACCACGCCCTCCTCCTCGCGAACCAACGCCGCCCCGCTGTCGTCGCCGTCACCTCGTCGCCGGAGCCATCTCGCCGGAGCTGCCTCGTCATCCGCTTCGTCGTTGACCTCCTCCCCAAGTCACTCCCCGCGCCTCACTGCCCCGTCCCTACTCCCCGCTGTGAGCTACTCCCCTCCTCCTCTCTCACTCGCGCGCGCCGCACTACCCATGGGCACGCCCTCCCCTCTCTCCCCTATGCCGGCCGCGCTCAACGTGACCCAGGGCCTTCCACGCCGCCTGGCCACTCGCCTAGTCCATGCTGCCCGTCGCCCTGCTCCGCAGCACGCGCGCGTCCCGCGCCCACGCCTTGCTCGTCTCGTTCCTGCCCAGGCCGCACCTACCGTTCCCACACGCGGCCGCAGCCCCTCACGCACACGCGCCCTCGGCGCTGCTCGTGCGCGCCCCCACGCCACCGCCTCCAGCCGATGTCGCGCTCCGCCCGTCGTCTGCTCGCGCGCGCGCCAGCCCCCTGTCCTGCGCTCGCCCCTGCCGCTGCCGTGCGCTGCTGCCGCCCCTTTTTCCTTATCGCGCTGTGCAGCTGCGCCTCGGTGCCCGCGCGCGTGCCTCCCCACCCTCCATGGCCATCGCTCCTCGCCTGTCGTCTGCTCCACGACGCCCAACTCCGCTCGCGCGCCCACCCCGCCACCACCTCCACCGCTGCTGACCAACACCACCGCCGCCCCGCAGCGGCGCTGCCCTACTGCAGCTCGCCGCGGTGGCCGCCGGCGCCCCGCTATCCCCGCCCGTCCCGCCCCGCGGTGACCTGGGCGAGCGCCCTGCCGGGTTGGTGCCCATTCGCCCTGCGCCCGTTACCCGCAGCGCCCCTGGCCCAATGACATGAGGGGCCCACGCCCCTGAGAACATTAAAAAAAGAGAAGAATTTAAAATAAAAAAATAAAAAAATAATTAACTTAATTAATCCTGTTTAATTAACCTAATTAGTTAATTAACTTAATTAACTTGTGTTAATTAACTAAGTAGTCTATGACCGGTGGGGCCCTCATGTCAGTTTGACCGAGTCAACTCCTCTATTGACTCCTGACGTCATGCTGACGTCATGCTTATGTCAGCTAGCACTGTTCTGGACAATGTTGGATTAAAATAATTAAATAAATCCTAAAAATGATTTAAATCTTTTAAAATTAATATAAAATAAACCGTAGTTCGGATGGAAAAACTTTGTACATGAAAGTTGCTCAAAACGACGAGACGAATCCGAATACGTAGCCTGTTCGTCCGCCACACATCCCTAGCATAGCGAACTCGCAACTTTCTCCCTCTGGTTCATCTGTCTGAAAACGCGAAACCCCGGGGATATGTTCCCGGATGTTTCCCCCTTCACCAGTACCACCTCATACCACGTTAGGGCACCCCCTAGCACCGATACTTGTCATGTCATGCATCGCTATGCATCTGTTTGCTTAATATTTATTTTTTCTTCCCCCTCTTCTCTCGCTAGACACCGAGACCGATGCCGCTGCTACCCAGTACGACTACAGTGTTGACGACCCCTCTCTCTTGCCAGAGCAATCAGGCAAGCCCCCCCTTGATCACCAGATATCTCCTACTCTTCTCTATATTGCTTGCATTAGCATAGTGTAGCATGTTACTGCTTTCCGTTAATCCTATCCTGATTAATAGCCTGTCATTATTGCTACAACTGTTGATACCTTACCTGCAATCCTACATGCTTAGTATAGGTTGCTAGTACTTCATAAGTGGCCGTACATTCTTGTCCGTCTGCCATGCTATACTATCGGGCCGTGATCACTCTGGAGGTGATGACGGGTATATACATACTTATATACATGCTATACAGGTGGTGACTAAAGTCGGGTCGGCTCGTAGAGTACCCGCAAGTGATTCCGATGTGGGGGCTGCAGGGGCAGGTGGCTCCATCCAGGTAGTGGTGGGCCTGAGTTCCCGACGGCCCTCGACTGTTACTTTGTGGCGGAGCGGCCGGGCAGGTTGAGACCACCTAGGAGAGAGGTGGGCCTAGCCCTGGTCGGCGTTCGCGGATACTTCAATTAACACGCTTAACGAGATCTTGGTATTTGATCTGAGTTTGGCCACTGGCCTATACACACTAACCAACTATGCGGGAACAATTATGGGCACTCGACATCGTGGTATCAGCTGAAGCCTTCGTGATGTCAGCGACTGAGCGGCCCACGCCGAGTTGGACTGAGTAACGCAACTTGCTTTGTAATGGAGGTTGCTAGGTCTGCTCTCCGGCCGCCCTCGCAACGTGCAGGTGTGCAATGGGTGATGGGCCCAGACCCCTGCGCCATAGGATTTAGACCGGCGTGCTGACCTTGCTCTTGTGCCTAGGTAGGGCTGCGACGTATTGATCTTCCGAGGCCGGGCATGACCCAGAAAAGTGTGTCCGAATAAAGGGGATCGAGCGTGTTGGGAAATGTGGTGCACCCATGCAGGGAAGTTAATCTATTCGAATAGCTATGATCTTCGGTAACAGGACAACTTGGAGTTGTACCTTGACCTTATGACAACTAGAATCGGATACTTAATAAAACACACCCTTCCAAGTGCCAGATACAACCGGTGATCTCTCTCTCACAGGGCGACGAGGGGAGGATCATCGGTTAGGATTATGCTATGTGTTGCTACTTGGTGAACTTACCATCCGCTCTCTTCTACATACTACAAGATGGAGGTTGCCAAAAGCATAGTCTTCGATAGGACTAGCTATCCCCCTCTTATTCCGGCATTCTGCAGTTCAGTCCACATATGATACCCCTTTTACATTTGATACCAATGCATACCTACGTATCCTTCATTGCGAGTACTTTGGATGAGTACTCACGGTTGCTTTACTTTCCCTTTTTCCTCTTTCTATACCTGTTTGTTGCGAGCAGACGATGGAGCCCAGGAGCCAGACGCCACCGTCGACGACAACTCCTACTACACTGGAGGTGCCTACTACTACATGCAGGCCGCTGACGACGACCAGGAGTAGTTTAGGAGGATCCCAGGCAGGAGGCATGCGCCTCTTTCGATATGTATCCATGTTTGTGCTAGCCTTTGATACGTCTCCGTCGTATCTACTTTTCCAAACACTTTTGCCCTTGTTTTGGACTCTAACTTGCATGATTTGAATGGAACTAACCCGGACTGATGTTGTTTTCAGCAGAATTACCATGGTGTTATTTATGTGCAGAAACAAAAGTTCTTGGAATGACCTGAAACTTCACGGAACAACTTTTCGGAAATAATAAAAAATCCTTGCAAAAGATGAAGGCCAGGGGGCCCACCACCTGTCCACGAGGGTGGGGGGCGCGCCCCCTACCTCGTGGGCCCCCTGGAGCTCCTCCGACCTCAACTCCAACTCTATATATTTGGTTTCGGAGAGAAAAAAATCAGAGAGAAGGATTCATCGCGTTTTACGATACAGAGCGTCCGCCAAGCCCTAAAACCTCTTGGGAGGGCTGATCTGGAGTCCGTTCGGGGCTTCGGAGAGGGGAATCTGTCGCCATCGTCATCATCAACCATCCTCCATCACCAATTTCATGATGCTCACCGCCGTGCGTGAGTAATTCCATCGTAACCTTGCTGGATGGTGATGGGTTGGATGGGATCTATCATGTAATCGAGTTAGTTTTGTTAGGGTTTGATCCCTAGTATCCACTATGTTCTGAGATTGATGTTGCTATGACTTTGCTATGCTTAATGCTTGTCACTAGGGCCTGAGTGCCATGATTTCAGATCTGAACCTATTATATTTTCATCAATATATGAGAGTTCTTGATCCTATCTTGCAAGTCTATAGTCACCTATTATGTGTTATGATCTGTTAACCCTGAAGTGACAATAATCGGGATACTTACCGGTGATGACCGTAGTTTGAGGAGTTCTTGTATTCACTATGTGTTAATGCTTTGTTCCGGTACTCTATTAAAAGGAGGCCTTAATATCCCTTAGTTTCCAATAGGACCCCGCTGCCACGGGAGGGTAGGACAAAAGATGGCATGCAAGTTCTTTTCCATAAGCACGTATGACTATATTCGGAATACATGCCTACATTACATTGATGAACTGGAGCTAGTTCTGTGTCACCCTAGGTTATGATTGTTACATGATGAACCACATCCGGCATAATTCTCCATCACCGATCCATTGCCTACGAGCTTTCCATATATTGTTCTTCGCTTATTTACCTTTCCGTTGTTATTGCTATCATCACTACAAAATACCAAAAACATTACTTTTGCTATCGTTACCACTACTATCATATTACTTTGCTACTAAATACTTCAATGCAGATATTAAGTTTCCAGGTGTGGTTGAATTGACAACTCAGCTCCTAATACTTGAGAATATTCTTTGGCTCCCCTTATGTCGAATCAATAAATTTGGGTTGAATACTCTACCCTCGAAAACTGTTGCGATACCCTATACTTGTGGGTTATCAGCCTTCTTAAGGCAAACTTGTTTAACTTATGTCTGTACTCAGATATTGTTGCTTCTGCTGACTCGTCTGTGATCGAGCCCTTGTATTCGTGCCCTCGAGGCCCCTGGCTTGTAATATGATGCTTGTATGACTTATTTTAGTTGTAGAGTTGTGTTGTGATATCTTCCCATGAGTCCCTGATCTTGATCGTACATGTTTGCGTGTATGATTAGTGTACGGTCAAATTGGGGGCGTCACAGTGTGTCGGAGAGAACGACATGGGCAGAGGATCGGGACCCGCCGACAGTTGTGGGTTTCCTCCCTCGATGTCGATGACCGCGTGAACGATGCACCTAGTCCTCTACACTCTCCGGCCGAAGGGATCCAGCCAGATCTGTGACCAGTGGTGAGCAGAGAGAAAATGTCGCTACCGCTATCTTGTTTAGATCTGTAGAGGATGATAGAATGAAGAGAGCAACCCTAGTAAAGCAAACGCTCAGGCCCCTGCATATATATATAGTGGAGTGATTATCTTTTTCTCTCCACAACAAGCATTTCAATTTGTGTATGTGGCATTAAAGAAAAGAAACTTTGTATTTAATGTGACTAACTGTATGACTCCTATTTACTAGTATTAGCATTGTTCACTTGTGCTCCCCGACCCTCCATTCATTGAACAACCCCACGGGTGAATAAACATACAGTACTAGTATTTATATAGAATGAACAAGCTCAAACTATTTTGGCTTTGAGATATCGATGGTACATTTTAACCACATTGCATCAATGGACTTAGTACTTTAAAGTAACCTATACGTATAAACACATGCACGGTTTACATTCTGAATCGCTAGCTAGAGCTAGAACTGTATTTGTTTACATGTACCACATTTTTTCTTTTGGTTTTCCACTCCATGGTGCAATTCATCGATACAAAATTATAGAGTACTATGAGTATTTAAAAGTTGAGGGCGGGGCTTTTCCCGGGTTGTACGCGCGTCAGTTTTCACATAGGCGGTTTGACAGAGAGCCGAGGAGGGTGAGGGAGTAGCGGATTGAACTTACTGCTGGAAAGGTAGGGCTGTACGATTTCACGTCGCGTTACTGTTGGAAAGACGAGGTCTTGAGATATGAATACTCACTATAGCCATGAATTACAGCGCTACGACTAGGGTGATGCCCCCCTTCCATACCCCACTCTAATCTGGTGCATGACACGTCGACCCGGATGCTGGCACTCCCACATGTCGGAGAACTACGTAAGAAGGAGCAAAGAATCATGCAGTATATATAGTGTATATACTAGTACTACTACTCATGTCGGAAGAGTGCGAACCACGGCAGGCTAGTGAACCAGTAGGCAATAGGCGATAGAAAACAATATGGTGATATGGCCATAAAAAACAATGTGCTACATTCCAGTCTGTAGCATGTATAGTACTACCCCTCTTCCTCCTCGTCTCAGTTCATCGCCATCGTAATTTCCCCATTCCTGTTTTTCAACATCCTGCGAATTAAAGAGGACCTTAGACTGGTTTAGGTACGGTCATTTTTTATAAATGTGTTATGTCCAAAATTGAATGAACGTGCTCCGGTTTCTATGAAAATAATCCAGTTTGCTTGTAGTAATTCGTGAGGTCTGAAATGTAAAGTATGCCGGCATGGTTGCATATGCTGCGAGTCAATCATGCACTATGACCCCGATGCTCTATGTCCCACATGTCGGCGAAAGGGAGCACATGGAAATAGCCTAGGAGTACATATAGGAGAATAAACGCATGAAAAAATATGTACTACTATGAAGCATAGCTGCGGTTCGAAAAGGAGACCTAAAGTGATGACAGGTATAGGTCGCACGCACACAACTAGTGGTACTAGATGTACGACTACTTTTACCCTAAAAAAAGAGTACGAGTACTCATTACTCCTATCCTATCAAGACGACTCCCATCTGACAACAGCGTTCGTGCTATAGCTAGCTCTTCTCCCTCGTTTCTCTCTTCTAAATTCTAACTCAGCCGATGCACGGTGGGCGGGGTGGGGATTTGCCGATGGTCGGTTTGCTCAACTGCGGCCCCACCTCACAGTGAGAATGTTATGACTAGAATAAAAATTCCATACACTAATAAAACATTAAGGCCACGAGGTGATGCAGTGCTAGTTACAAGAGGCAAGAAGAAATATACATGCATCAACAACGTCCACCTCCTCGACTCAGGGCGCCGGCCCACCGAATAGCAGCTTTAGTGGCCAGGTCGACATGCTTCTGAACAATGGCATCCAAAGATTCTAGCCACTAGAAGAAGGCTAACGTCTTTCTGTCCTCGCTGGCCTTGTAGTGGCCTATGTAGATGATTTCCTCATAGACGTGGATGTGCAAGTCGACGATTTCTTGTATGGCGAGACATTGCTTGGCGAGCGCGGCCTCGAGGTGCACATTCTTCGTCGCGACCTCTGGCACCTGCAGGGCCACCAGGGCTTGAAAGAGTTCGTCATCATGGAGGCCAATGAGGGTGGCAGGCAATGAGGAGCCTGGGCACGCGGGCTGGAGCAGTATGGCAAGGTAGTCTGCGCACTTCTTGATGGCGGTGAACTTGCGGATGGAGCGGGCCATCATGTCGTCCATGCGAGAGGCGAAGCCAGCATCGGCAAGGGCTACGACGCTGGCGGCCGCCAGCACCATCTGGAAACGCTCGTGGTGCGGGGCCACAGGCCGGTGTCTTGGATGATCTGGCATAGCCGACTGCCGCTCGCATCCATGATAACCCACAAGTATAGGGGATCGCAACAGCTTTCGAGGGTAGAGTATTCAACCCAAATTTATTGATTCGACACAAGGGGAGCCAAAGAATATTCTCAAGTATTAGCAGCTGAGTTGTCAATTCAACCACACCTGGAAACTTAGTATCTGCAGCAAAGTTTTTAGTAGCAAAGTAATATGGTAGTGGTGGTAGCGGCAACAAAAGTAAAGACAGCAAAAGTAATGTTTTTGGTATTTTGTAGTGATTGCAACAGTAGCAGCGGGAAAGTAAATAAGCGTAAACCAGTATATGGAAAACTCGTAGGCACCGGATCAGTGATGGATAATTATGCCGGATGCGGTTCATCATGTAACAATCATAACATAGGGTGACACAGAACTAGCTCCAAATCATTAATGTAATGTAGTCATGTATTCCGAATATAGTCATACGTGCTTATGGAAAAGAACTTGCATGACATCTTTTGTCCTACCCTCCCATGGCAGCAGGGTCCTATTGGAAACTAAGGGATATTAAGGCCTCCTTTTAATAGAGAACCGGAACAAAGCATTAGCACATAGTGAATACATGAACTCCTCAAACTATGGTCATCACCGGGAGTGGTCCTGATTATTGTCACTTCGGGGTTGCCGGATCATAACACACAGTAGGTGACTATAGACTTGCAAGATAGGATCAAGAACTCACATATATTCATGAAAACATAATAGGATTAGATCTGAAATCATGGCACTCGGGCCCTAGTGACAAGCATTAAGCACAGCAAAGTCATAGCAACATCAATCTCAGAACATAATGGATACTAGGGATCAAACCCTAATAAAACTAACTCGATTACATGATAAATCTCATCCAACCCATCACCGTCCAGCAAGCCTATGATGGAATTACTCACTTACGGCGGTGAGCATCATGAAATTGGTGATGGAGGATGGTTGATGATGACGACGGCGACGAATCCCCCTCTCCGGAGCCCCGAACGGACTCTAGATCAGCCCTCCCGAGAGGTTTTAGGGCTTGGTGGCGGCTCCATATCGTAAAACACGATGATTTCTTCTCTCTGATTTTTCTCTCTCCGAAAGCAAATATATAGAGTTGGAGTTGGCGTCGGAGGGCATCCAGGGGGCCACGAGGTAGGGGGCGTGCCCTAAGGGGGGCGTGCCCCCACCCTCGTGAGAAGGGTGTGGGCCCCCTGGTCTTCATCTTTGGCGAGGATTTTTTATTATTTTTTCTAAGATGTTCCGTGGAGTTTCAGGTCATTCCGAGAATATTTGTTTTCTGCACATAAAACAACATCATGGCAATTCTGCTGAAAACAGCGTCAGTCCGGGTTAGTTCCATTCAAATCATACAAGTTAGAGTCCAAAACAAGGGCAAAAGTGTTTGGAAGAGTAGATACGACGGAGACGTATCAACTCCCGCAAGCTTAAACCCTTGCTTGTCCTCAAGCAATTCAGTGGACAAACTGAAAGAAAGAAAGAAAGAAAAACTTTTACAAACTCTGTTTGCTCTTGTTGTTGTAACTATGTCAAGCCAGCATTCAAGTTTTCAGCTTAGATCATAACTTACCATATTTGCAATAATTCTCAGGTCTCATAATTACTCGTATCAATAGCATAATCAACTTGCAATTCATAATAATAAATCTCGGATGACAACACTTTCTCAAAACAATCATAATATGATATAACAAGATGGTATCTCGCTAGCCTTTCTGAGACCGCAAAACATAAATGCAGAGCACCTTTAAAGATCAAGGATTGACTAGACATTGTAATTCATGGTAAAAGAGATCCAATCATAGTCATACCCAATATAAATTAATAGTGATGAATGCAAATGATAGTTGTGCTCTCTAGCTAGTGCTTTTTAATAAGAGGGTGATGACTCAACATAAAAGTAAATGGATAGGCCCTTCGCAGAGGGAAGTAGGGATTTGTAGAGGTGCCAGAGCTCGGTTTGTAAATAGAGATAAATTGTATTTTGAGCGGTATACTTTCATTGTCAACGTAACAACTAAGAGATGGCGATATCTTCCATGCTAAACACATTATAGGCGGTTCCCAAACAGAATGGTAAAGTTTATGCTCCCCCTCCACCAACAAGCATCAATCCATGGCTTGCTGAAACAACGAGTGCCTCCAACATACATCAGGTCCCAGGGGGAGTTTTGTTTGCAATTAATTTTGATATAGTTTGCATAAAGCATGGGACTGGGCATCCCGGTGACCAGCCATTTTCTCATGAGTGAGGAGCGGAGTCCACTCCTCTTGAGAATAACCCGCCTAACACGGAAGATAAGGATAGCCTTGGTTGATACATGAGCTATTCGAGCATACAAAACAGAATGTTTATTTGAAGGTTTAGAGTTTGGCACATACAAATTTACTTGGAACGGCATGTAGATACTGCATATAGGAAGGTATGGTGGACTCATCTGGAATAACTTTGGGGTTTAAGGGATTGGATGCACAAGCAGTATTCCCGCTTAGTACAGGTGAAGGCTAGCAAAAGACTGGGAAGCGACCAACTAGAGAGCGACAACAGCCATGCACATGCATTAAAATTAATAAACATTGGATGCAAGCATGAGTAGGATATAATCCACCATGAACATAAATATTGTGAAGGCTATGTCGATTTGTTTCAACTACATGCGTGAACATGTGCCAAGTCAAGTCACTTAAATCATTCAAAGGAGGATACCACCCCATTATACCACATCATAACCATCTCAATAGCATGTTGGCACACAAGGTAAATCATTATAACTCATAGCTAATCAAGCATGACACAAGCAACTATGATCTCTAATTGTTATTGCAAACATGTTTATTCATAATAAGCTGAATCAAGAATGAGGGACTCATCATATTTACAAAAACAAAAGAGGTCGAGTTCATACCAGCTTTTCTCATCTCAGTCAGTCCATCATATATCATCATAATTGCCTTTCACTTGCATGACCGAACGGTGTGAATAATAATAAGAGTGCACGTGCATTGGACTAAGCTAGAATCTGCAAGCATTCAATAAACAGGAGAAGACAAGGCAATATGGGCTCTTGGTTAAATCAACAGTAATGCATATAAGAGCCACTTCAAGAATTTAATTATGGTCTTCTCCTACTGACCCCCAAAGAAAAGAAAAGAAATAAAACTATTTACACGGGAAAGCTCCCAACAAGCAAAAGAAGAACGGAAAATATTTTTGGGTTTTCTTTTTAATTATTACTACTACATCAGGAAAATAAACTACTACTAATTTTTTGGGTTTTTCTTAAGGTTTAACAAACACACAAGAAGAAAGCGGGAAAAATAAACTAGCATGGATATTATAGTGAAAGAGTATGAGCACCGACATCTAGCAATGAGTGTGTGTGAACATAAATGTAATGTTGGTGAGAAATACGTACTCCCCCAAGCTTAGGCTTTTGGCCTAAGTTGGTCTATGGCCACGGCTGGCCTGGCGCATATCCATAATAATAGTTGTTGGGGTCATACTGTGATGAAGAATAGTTAGGATCATACTGATGTGCAGCGGTTATCGCCTGCTGTGCTGCAGCGTGGAGTCGAGCTGCCTCCGCTCTCCTCTCATACTCTTCTGCCTCCTCTCTGGTAATAACATATCTTCTTTTTGTCTGTGAATCAAAGAAGGCGGGAGCAGGGAGAGTAATACGGAAAACACGTCGTTTATAAAAAATTAAACGATATAAGAGAGGTGATTCAGGCCTCTCGACAAACTGGTGCGAAGCCATAGAGTCATAATCTAAATATGCAGGAGGCAACTCCGTATCACCCTCACGAATGTCTATTTCAAGAAAATGAGCTAAGCAGGTTGCATAAATTCCTCCAAAGAAATCTCCATTATGTCTATTATGATGCAACCTACGAGCTACAATGGCTCCCATATGATAAGATTGGTCTCCTGACACAGCACTCCTAAGAATGCTAAGATCAGGGACACACATGTGACATGCTTCATCCTTAGCATTTATGCATCTACCGATGGAGAGATCAAAATAATGTATAGCATGAAAGTGAATGCTCCCTATGGTAGCCTGCGTTATATCTCTAGATTCCCCTATAGTTATACTAGCAAGAAAGTTTCTAAATTCAGATTTAGGGGGATCCCTAATACTGCCCCATGATGGAAGTTTGCATGCAAGAGTGAAATCCTCTAGGTCCATGGTATAAGGTTTGTCATAAAGATCAAACATGACTGAAGGAGAATTACGCGAAGATGAATACTCAAACCTCCTCACAAATGAACTTGTGAGATCATGATACTGGGGGCATTTGTTAGCCTCAAAATACTCAAGACCGGCATTGCGCAAATATGCTTTGAATGCTTATTTAATTCCCGCACGGTCCATAAAATTTTCCGACGGCCATTCGCAAGGCCGTACCGGAGCGGCTCTTGGTGGATCCTCGTCAGCATCGCGCATAGCAATCCTGGGTCCTTACTTCTTAGAGGAACCACCTTGGAACATCTTCCTAAGCATAATGTTTTTCTCTGAAAAATTCTAAAATTTTTAGTAACTTCAAACAAAAGTGAACCAACTCCAATAAAACTGATAGCAACTACTCCTACAAGTGCCTAGAGCCTATATCAAGCATTAGAACTACTTAGAACCATATAAATTTGACATGCAAGCTCAAGAACATGGTCACCTATGCAGCACAAATTTGCAAAGCATAAAGCACTAGAACAAAAACTAATTGGACCAATGGAGGAGTCACATACCAAGGAACAATCTCCCGAAGCAGTTTTGTGAGAGGTGCTTTGAGCAAGGAGATCGAAAATCACAGCAAAAGTGGCTGGAACTCGTGCTTGAGTTGGTTTTTCGGGTTTGTGTGAGACAGAGGAAGAAGATGGGTGCTGGGATAAGTGGAGGAGGGCCACCGTGGGCCCACGAGGCAGGGGGGCGCGCCCTAGAGGGGGGGGCGCCCACCACCTTCGTGACTAGGTGGCAGCTCCTCCCACGGTAATTTTTGCACAGTAAATCCTCAAATGTTCCCGAAAAAATCATATTAAATTGCATTTCATTCTGAGGACTTTTATTTTCAGGATATTTTTATATTGCACGAATATGTCAGGAAATAGACAGAAAAATACTATTTTTACTTTATTTCTACTAATTAACAGAAAGTATAGAGAGGGTACAGAAGTTTGTGCTTCTAGTTTCATCCATCTCATGCTCATCAAAAAGAATCCACTAACAAGGTTGATCAAGTCTTGTTAACAAACTCATTCCGATAATCATGAAACCGGAGAAATTTCGAATAACACTAAGTTACCTCAATGGGGATATGCACATCCCCTATAATAAGTATATCATATTTCTTCTTGACAGTGGGAAGAGGAAATTCAAAACCTCCAAATATAATCGATGGAATTTTTCCAATAGAGTTTATACTATGAACTTGAGGTTGTTTCCTCGGAAAGTGTACCGTATGCTCATTACCATTAACATGAAAAGTGACATTGCCTTTGTTACAATCAATAACAGCCCCTGCAGTATTAAGAAAAGGTCTTCCAAGAATAATAGACATACTATCATCCTTGGGAATATCAAGTATAACAAAGTCCGTTAAAATAGTGACGTTTGCAACCACAACAGGCACATCCTCACAAATACCGACAGGTATAGCAGTTGATTTATCAGCCATTTGCAAAGATATTTCGATAGGTGTCAGCTTATTCAAGTCAAGTCTACGATATAAAGAGAGAGGCATAACACTAACACCGCCTCCAATATCACATAAAGCAGTTTTAATATAATTTCTTTTAATGGAGCAAGGTATAGTAGGTACTCCGGGGTCTCCAAGTTTCTTTGGTATTCCACCCTTAAAAGTATAATTAGCAAGCATGATGGAAATTTCAGCTTCCGGTATCTTTCTTTTATTAGTAATGATATCCTTCATATATTTAGCATAAGGATTTGTTTTGAGCACATCATTTAATCTCATACGCAAAAAGATAGGCCTAATCATTTCAGCAAAGCGCTCAAAATCCTCATCATCCTTTTTCTTGGATGGTTTCGGAGGAAAAGGCATGGGTTTTTGAACCCAAGGTTCCTTTTCTTTACCATGTTTCCTAGCAACAAAGTCTCTTTTATCATAATGTTGATTCTTTGATTGTGGGTTATCAAGATCAACAACAGGTTCAACTTCTACATCATTATCATTACTAGGTTGAGCATCATCATGAACATCATTATCAATATTTTCATTAGGTTCATGTTCATTACCAGATTGTGTTTCAGCATCAGACATAGAAATATCATTTGGATTATCAGGTGGTTCAACGATAGGTTCACTAGAAGTTTGCACTGTTCTATCATTTTTCTTCTTCTTCTTTTTAGAAGAACTAGGAACATCAATATTATTTCTTTGAGAATCTTGCTCGATTCTCTTAGGGTGGCCTTCAGGATACAAAGGTTCCTGAGTCATTCTACCAGTTCTAGTAGCCACTCTAACAGCATAATAATTTTACTTACTATTCATTTCATCAAGCACTTATTTTTGAGCCTTAAGTACTTGTTCTACTTGAGTGGTAACCATAGAAGCATGTTTGCTAACAAGTTTAAGTTCACCTTTAATATTAGCCATATAATCACCCAAGCGTCTAATCATATAAGCATTTTCTTTTAATTGTCTACCAAAATAAGCATTGAAGTCGTCTTGCTTAAACATAAAGTTATCAAACTCATCCAAGCACTGACTAGCAATTTTAGTAGGAGGGACTTCAGCTTTATCATATCTATAGAGAGAATTTACCTTTACTACCTGTGTCGGGATATCAGGATCAGGAGGTTCTTCAATAAATAAAGAATTAAGATCATATGTTTCTTCAACAGGCGGTGAATTAATACCATGTATTTCTTCAATAGGATGTAAATTCTTAACATCTTCAGCTTTAATACCTTTTTCTTTCATAGATTTCTTTGCATCTTGCATATCTTCAGGACTGAGGAATAGAACACCTCTCTTCTTCGGAGTTGGTTTAAGAATAGGCTCAGTAATTAGAGCAGGAACTGGCTCGGGAGGTGGCTCAGGAGGTGCCCAATTATTTTCATTTGTCAACATATTATTCAATAGGATTTCAGCTTCATCCGGTGTTCTTTCCCTGAAAAGAGAACCAGCACACCTATCCAGGTAATCTCTGGAAGCATCGGTTAGTCCATTATAAAAGATATCAAGTATTTCGGGTTTCTTAAGGGCATGATCAGGCAAAGCATTAAGTAACTTGAGAAGCCTCCCCCAAGCTTGTGGGAGACTCTCTTCTTTAATTTGCACGAAGTTGTATATTTCCCTCAAAGCAGCTTGTTTCTTATGAGCAGGGAAATATTTAGCAGAGAAGTAATAAATCATATCCTAGGGACTACGCACACAACCAGGATCAAGAGAATTAAACCATATCTTAGCATCACCCTTTAATGAGAACGGAAATATTTTGAGTATATAGAAGTAACGCGATCTCTCATCATTACTGAACAGGGCATCTATATCATTTAACTTAGTAAGATGTGCCACAACAGTTTCAGATTCATAGCCATAAAACGGATCAGATTCAACCAAAGTAATTATATCAGGATCAACAGAGAATTCATAATCCTTATCAGGAACACATATAGGTGAAGTAGCAAAAGCAGGGTCGGGTTTCATTTTATCTCTAAGTGATTCTTTGTTCCATTCAACTAATAACCTCTTAAGCTCATATCTATCTTTGCAAAGCTAAAATAGCGGCAGAAGATTCCATCTCAAAAAGATAGCCCTCAGGAATAACAGGCATATTTTCATCATCACTATCATCATCGTATTCAGATTCAATAATTTCTTTTTCTCTAGCCCTAGAAATTTGTTCATCAAGAAATTCACCAAGGGGCACAGTAGTATCAGGCATAGAAGTTGTTTCATCATAAGTATCATGCATAGCAGGAGTGGCATCATCAATAACATGCGACATATTAGAACGAATAGCAGAAGCAGGTGTAGGTGTCGCAAACCTACTCATAACAGAAGGTGAATCAAGTGCAGAGCTAGATGACAATTCCTTACCTCCCCTCGTAGTTGAGGGATAGATCTTGGTTTCTGGATCTCTCAAGTTCTTCATAGTGTCCAGCAGATATAAATCCCAAGTGACACAAAGAATAGAGCTATGCTCCCAGGCAACGGCGCCAGAAATTAGTCTTGATAACCCACAAGTATAGGGGATCGCAACAGCTTTCGAGGGTAGAGTATTCAACCCAAATTTATTGATTCAACACAAGGGGAGCCAAAGAATATTCTCAAGTATTAGCAGCTGAGTTGTCAATTCAACCACACCTAGAAACTTAGTATCTGCAGCAAAGTGTTTAGTAGCAAAGTAATATGATAGTGGTGGTAGCGGCAACAAAAGTAAAGACAACAAAAGTAATGTTTTTGGTATTTTGTAGTGATTGCAACAGTAGCAGCGGGAAAGTAAATAAGCGTAAACCAGTATATGGAAAACTCGTAGGCACCGGATTAGTGGTGGATAATTATGCCGGATGTGGTTCATCATGTAACAGTCATAACATAGGGTGACACAAAACTAGCTCTAGTTCATCAATGTAATGTAGGCATGTATTCCGAATATAGTCATACATGCTTATGGAAAAGAACTTGCATGACATCTTTTGTCCTACCCTCCCGTGGCAGCGGGGTCCTATTGGAAACTAAGGGATATTAAGGCCTCCTTTTAATAGAGAACCGGAACAAAGCATTAGCACATAGTGAATACATGAACTCCTCAAACTATGGTCATCACCGGGAGTGGTCCCGATTATTGTCACTTCGGGGTTGCCGGATCATAACACACAGTAGGTGACTATAGACTTGCAAGATAGGATCAAGAACTCACATATATTCATGAAAACATAATAGGTTTAGATCTGAAATCATGGCACTCGGGCCCTTGTGACAAGCATTAAGCATAGCAAAGTCATAGCAACATCAATCTCAGAACATAATGGATACTAGGGATCAAACCCTAACAAAACTAACTCGATTACATGATAAATCTCATCCAACCCATCACCGTCCAGCAAGCCTACGATGGAATTACTCACTCACGGCGGTGAGCATCATGAAATTGGTGATGGAGGATGGTTGATGATGACGACGGCGATGAATCCCCCTCTCCGGAGCCCCGAACGGACTCCAGATCAGCCCTCCCGAGAGGTTTTAGGGCTTGGTGGCGGCTCCGTATCGTAAAACGCGATGATTTCTTCTCTCTGATTTTTCTCTCTCCGAAAGCAAATATATAGAGTTGGAGTTGGCGTCGGAGGGCATCCAGGGGGCCCACGAGGTAGGGGGCGCGCCCTAGGGGGTTGCGCCCCCACCCTCGTGAGAAGGGTGTGGGCCCCCTGGTCTTCATCTTTGGCGAGGATTTTTTATTATTTTTTCTAAGATGTTCCGTGGAGTTTCAGATCATTCCGAGAATATTTGTTTTCTGCACATAAAACAACATCATGGCAATTCTGCTGAAAACAGCGTCAGTCCGGGTTAGTTCCATTCAAATCATACAAGTTAGAGTTCAAAACAAGGGCAAAAGTGTTTGGAAAAGTAGATACGACGGAGACTTATTAGTCCATCGCCTCCATAGGTGCTTGTGGCTTCTGGTCACTTCGTCTTGGATTGGAGTGAACAGTGTTGCGCAGAAACTAGGAGTAGATGGATTGGAGTGGTGGGCGCCTTTATATGAGAAGAGACTAGTCATTTACTACATTGTGCACCGCAACCGTGTGTGGGTCTGACGTGAACGGCACATGCATGTTGTACTTATTCCACTTTCTCGTTTTGAACTCGTGACTTGTAGTAACCCTCAATTTTGAATATATAAGTTTGGTTGTCATGCCAATATATACATCACTCCCTCCATGTAGGTTTTCTCGCTGAAGTCAAAATTAGACACAAAACACGATGATGACGGACCAGTCTACCTCCGTCCTGGTTTATTGCTCCCGGTCGTAATCGGTGCCAAATTTTGACCATAAATTTGACTAACAAAAGGTTCATGCATGTCACCAAAATTATATCATTGAAAACTATGTTCAAATACCAATGATATAATTTTTGTTGAAGTGCTTGCACTATATTTTTGTCAGTTAAATCTTTGGTCAAAATTTAGCACAAATTACAAAAGGGACTAATAAACCATGACCTAGGTAGTACACCAGGTCGAAGACAGTGATACTACATATAATTAACGCCAAATAAGAGCAAGGGATCACACATGTCATTTACGACTGGAATAAAAATGGCTTGCACTAATAAAACATTAAGGCCACAAGGCGATGCAGTGCTGGTTACAGGAGGCAAGAAGAAAGATGCATCCATCGATGACGTACACCTCCTCGACTCAGGGCGCTGGCCCACCGAAAGGCGGCTAAGTAGCAACGACTTTCTTGGCCAGGTCGACGTGCTTCTGAACAATGGCGTCCAGAGATTGCAGCCGCTGGAAGAAGGCCAACATATTTCTGTCCTTGCTTGCCTTTCAGTGGCCTATGTAGACGATTTCCTCGTAGACGTGGATGTGCAGATCGATGGTTTCTTGCATGGTGAGGCGCTGTGCGGTGAGCGCGGCCTCGAGGTGCACATTCTTCGTCGTGACCTCCGGCGGCTGCATGGCCACCAGTGCTTCAAAGAGTTCATCACATTGGAGGCCGATGAGGGTGGCAGGCAATGAGGAGCCTGGGCACGCGAGCTGGAGCAGTACGGCAAGGGCGTCCGCGCGCTTCTTGATGACAATGAACTTGCAGATGGAGTCGACCATCACCTGGCACATGCGAGAGGCGAAGCCGGCGTCGACGAGGTCTATGACGCTGGCGGTCGCCAGCACCGTCTAGAAATGCTGCGTGGTGTGGGGCCGCAGGTTGGCCTCTTGGACGATCCAGCACAGCCGACTACCGCTCGCGTCCATCGACGCCATGGGTGCTTGTGGCTTCTGGTCACTTGGTCTTGGTCTTGTTTGGAGTGGGCAGTGTTGCGCAGAGACTAGGAGTAGATGGATTGGAGTGGTGGGGTGCCTTTATATGAGAGTCCAAACTGCATTGCATTCACAACATGCTAGCTCCATTCTGCTTCTCCAACCTTTGCATGCTAATTGAATGCGGAGGCATCATTGCCCATTCAATGTTTTCGGGAACCGCTACCCTCTGCCTCGTTGGTAGTAGTATACTCAATATTGTGCACCACAACCAAGGCGGAGAGGAAAACGAGAGAACTACATATTTATTTACGGTGTCGATTCACTCATTTTGCTCCATATGTGAGTATTTAGGGTGTAGTCACTTGTTGAAATCTCTAGAAAGGCAAAAACTCCATCCGTTTTTATTTGCTCTGCATATTAGAGTTGACTGAGGTCAAATTTTCATAAAGTTTGACCAAGTTTGTAAAAAATAATATAAACATTTATCATAACAAATATATATGATGTGAAAGTACATTCAATAATAAATCTAATTGTATTGATTTGTTATTGCTTATGTTAATGTATTTTTATAAACTTGGTCAAAGTTTATAAAGCTTGACTTTTACCATAGCTAATATGAGGACTAAATAAAAATGAAGGGAGTATTTAGGAACGGAGGGAGTAGTCCCTCCTTTCTGTTTTATAGGGATATACTATTAAAAACAAGTACAATAGTGGGCTTATAGCCTGCTTACATGGCAATTTTGTCTCATGCAAGAGCCTGGCTATATGCGTGCTCCAAGGCTCCGCACCACGCCCTACCCTACACAAAGACTGCCATGCGAGCGTTTGCAACTGCCACGTTGGGTTGCGCTTGGCTCTTCGCCTCTTCGAGAAGATGAACAATGATGTTACTACTTCTACAGTATCGAATCAACTGCTGCATGTCCGTCCACCGCGTGCAGGAGGGATAGCTTGTTGTAGTATGCAAAAGCCCGTCCTCGTCTGCGGGCCATTGCACGCATAGGTGAGGGAGAGGGCGTGTAGTGTAGTAAAATCAAGCTTCTCCTCGTTGTGCGAGTTGATGCGACACATCATAGCACTGGCCCCACATGCTTGCCTCTAAACTTGGCTAAAAGACCCGTAGTGTACAATATATTTGCTGCAACCTCTAACATTTACCCCACCACAAATTAAAATATATGTTCCTGTCTTGACCAGATGAGCGTGCAAACTACAATCACTAGGATGATAGGTCGGACCAACAAATTAGTTTAATAAAAAAATGCTTCGAGACGGCCTCATAGCATGGAGCCGACCCCACCGATTTTAAGCTTAGAAGCACGGTACATGCTATCCTAGACTATGTCACTATACCTCCCCTACACATGAAACTTCCACACGAGCGTCCAGGTTGCGCTTGGCTCTTCACCTCTTCGGGAAGTCGAACAATGATGGTACTACTACAGTGGAGTACTACCTGGCCATCTGACACCGAATGAACTGCTACGTGTCCATCGTGTGCGGGAGGGAGAGCGTGTAGCGAAATCTTCTCCTAGTCCTACGAGCCACCACGCTCATGGGCGAGTGAGAGGGCGTTGTAATCAAACTTCACCTTGTTGAACAAGTTGACGCGACACATCAAAGTAGTGCACTCGATATATTTCAATAATTTTCGTTTACCGATGCAATAATTACAATGCATGCATGCATGCCGTGATTTTCCTTTTGATACTTGCATGTGTTGATTTAATGCACCTTGAAGTAGTATGAATATGTGAGGGTAAAGCTTTGTAATGCCCCAGCCCTAAAGCGAGAGATGGTTGTGCATGAGGAGGGCGAGATCAAGCCGACGGAATAGGACCCGGCGATGGAGCTCTCTATGGCCTCTATGGACCTCACCTTGCTCCACTGCCCCTTGTGCCTCCACCCCTTGAAGCCTCCAGTGTATGAGGTTCGAATACACCTCGTCCGTTCGGCTGATCGAGCAAGGTGCATGTTTCTTGATTGATGTGCTATTCGATTGATTTGTGAAGTGCAAGGGAGGGCACATGGACTACGCGGACTGCCGCGGTGAGCGCCCCGGGAACCAGCGGCAGTGCCAGAAGTGTGAGCACGGCGATGGCTTCGACGTGCGGAATGATACGTCTCCAACGTATCTATAATTTTTGATTGTTCCATGCTATTATATTATCTATTTTCGATGTTTAATGGGCTTTAATATGCACTTTTATATTATTTTTGGGACTAACCTATTAACAGGAGGCCTAGTGCTAGTTGCTGTTTTTTTGCCTATTTTAGTGTTTCGCAGAAAAGGAATATCAAATGGAATCCAAACGGAATGAAACCTTCGCGAGGATATTTTTTGGAACAAACGCAATCCAGGAGACTTGGAGTGGAGGTCAAGGAAGCAACGAGGCGGCCACGAGGTAGGGCGGCGCACCCCCCACCCTCGTGGGCCCCTCGTAGCTCCACCGACCTACTTCATTCGCATATATATACTCTTATGCCCTGAAAACATCCAGGGGAGCCACGAAACCACTTTTCCACCGCCGCAACCTTCTATACCCGTGAGATCCCATCTGGGGACCTTTTCCGACGATCTACTGGAGGGGGATTCGATCACGGAGTGCTTCTACATCAACACCATAGCCTCTCCAATGATGTGTGAGTAGTTTACCACAGACCTTCGGGTCCATAGTTATTAGCTAGATGACTTCTTCTCTATATTTGGATCTCAATACAAAGTTCTCCTCGATGTTCTTGGAGATCTATTTGATGTAATTCTTTTTGTGGTGTGTTTGTCGAGATCCGATGAATTGTGGGTTTATGATTAAGATTATCTCTGAACAATATTTGATTCTTCTCTGAATTCTTATATGCATGATTTGATATCTTTGCAAGTCTCTTTGAATTATCAGTTTGGTTTGGCCTACTAGATTGATCTTTCTTGCAATGGGAGAAGTGCTTAGCTTTGGGTTCAATCTTGCGGTGTCCTTTCCCAGTGACAGTAGGGGCAGCAAGACACGTATTGTATTGTTGCCATCGAGGATAAAAAGATGGGGTTTATATCATATTGCTTGAGTTTATCCCTCTACATCATGTCATCTTGCCTAATGTGTTACTCTGTTCTTATGAACTTAATACTCTAGATGCATGCTGGATAGCGGTTGATGTGTGGACTAATAGTAGTAGATGCAGAATCGTTTCGGTCTACTTGACACGGACGTGATTCCTATGTTCATGATCATGCCTAGATATCATCATAACTATGCACTTTTCTATCAATTGCTCGGCAGTAATTTGTTCACCCACCATAATATATGCTATCTTGAGAGAAGCCACTAGTGAAACCTATGGCCCCTGGTCTCCTTTACATCATATTAGGTTCCCGTCAACTAGCCATTTCTGTCGCCGTTTATTTTGCAATCTTCATTTTCCAATCTATACAACAAAAATACCAAAAATATTTATCTTATTATCTTTATCAGATCTCACTTTTGCAAGTGGTCGTGAAGGGATTGACAACCCCTTTATCATGTTGGTTGCAAGGTTCTTATTTGTTTGTGCAGGTACTAGGCGACTTGTGTGTAGTCTCCTACTGGATTGATACCTTGGTTCTCAAAAACTGAGGGAAATACTTACGCTACTTTGCTGCATCACCCTTTCCTCTTCAAGGGAAAACCAGCACATGCTCAAGAGATAGCATGGAACACGGTGATGGACGCCATATTCTCCTCGATGAGGGTGGAGTGCCCGCATGAAGGATGTGGGCTCTACGTCACTTACCACGAGCTCGCCGGTCACCAGAGCGTGTGTCCGCTCGCGCCCTGCAAATGTCCCGTGCCCGTCTGCGGCTACAAAGGCCCGCCGCCGGCGCTCTCCCACCACATCAGCATCGTGCATCCCATGCCCATGCACGGCATCCAGTACGGCAAGCTGCTCCAGGTGCAAGTGCCACTGTCGGAGCCACGGCTCTTGCTGTTCGTGAAGGAGGACGGCCGCGCGTTTTTCTTGGTCGACGGCATGCTCGACATCGGCGTGCCTATCACCATGTCGGTCGTCTGCATCAGAGCGGGGGCATCCCCACTACCGCACTACGCGGCCAAGCTGTGGGTGAACGGCCCGCCGGGGGAGCCCAAAGGGAAGACCGACGGTGTCAAGGTGGAAATAAAGGTGACAAGCAGCAAGGATCTTGGAGACATCGCCGTGCAGGAGCTGACCTTCTTCACATTTCCGCCCAAGCTACTGGCCAGGGCGGATTGTCAAGGACGGTGTCCCTCCACATTCAGATTGACAAGCTCACGTACTAAATGATTCTACAGTGCCTTCTGTTTATCTTAGTAATATGCTAATATAGGGGTTAGCTCGGTCTACTTTAGCTTAAGAGATGGTGGGTTTTGGTGGCGATGCAATAATTACTTCGACATCAGATCAACAGTTAAAGTAATTTCCAACAGTCGAACGGATATTTTGTGTCTGTTGGATATAAAGATCCTTTGGGTAAGAAGTATAACAACTTATATGCTTGTTTGTTCAGGAAGTGTTGCATACTTGTGCGAGTTGACGCAACACATCAAATTAGTACTACTACTAGTAGTACTCCTTCCGATCCTAATTTCTCTGCGGATAAGTCGAGGCGTAGATACCAAGGAGGGCCTGGTTGTGTCTATACTTGGACAACTCTGTTAGGGAACGTAGCATGCAATTTCAAAATTTTCCTATGCTCATGCAAGATCTATCTAGGAGATTCATAGCAACGAGAGGGGGAGACTGTGTCCACGTACCCTCGTAAACCGAAAGCGGAAGCGTTTGACAAAGTGGTTGATGTAGTCGAACTTCTTCTCGTCCCGACTGATCAAGCACCAAACGTACGACACCTTCGAGTTCTGCACACGTTTAGCTTGATGACGTCCCTCGAACTCTTGATCCAGCAAAGTGCTGAGGGAGAGTTTCGTTAGCACGATGGTGTGGTGACGGTGATGGTGAAGTGATCCGCGTAGGGCTTTGCCTAAGCACTACGACAATATGAACGGAGGCATAAACTGTGGAGGGGGACGCCGCACCCGGCTAACAATTGTTCGTGTGTGTTCTAGCGGTTCCCCTTTCACACACACACACACACACACACACACACATATATATATATATATATATATATCCCTAATAATAAAGCACGGATTGGGTCTCCGGGTTCACCGTCACAATACACTTTCTTCTCATGTCATAATACGCTTTTACAATTTGTATGGACAAAATCGTAGTATAAACGAGGTGGTACTAATATATATTTTCGTCCGTCCACCTCCCTCTCCAAATTTTGGTTCGGTTCGTACGTTTTTTGCAGCTTCGATGGGCCAGAAAATTTGCTATGGGCCGGTAAAAAAAAATTCAACCTCACGACCTGCTCTCCTCTCCTGACGGCCGCAACAAAGGAAAAAATTCTTTTGCATATGCTGCAATTTCAGATTAATTAGTCCCACCCTGCCGCTTTGCATCATATCCTAGCAGTTTATATACTTTTGGAGTTGGCAGAATCAACAAGGCAACAAAAGACACGAAGAAAGACGCCATGCATCACAAATCGATAGCCCGGAAGGAAGCTCACAAGCAATGAAAGAGGGAGAGGCACAGAAAATATTTAAAAAAAGCAGCATGGATGCCTAGCCTAACGGCTGGTGCTGCAGCATCGACCGCCCGACCAGAGCCAGCTCCTCTCCGGAGGAGACATGGCCGCCGTGGGCGCATGCGGAGCTGCGAGCGAGATCCCGGCTTGTGCGGTTTCATCGATTCATATACGTGTGCCTTGGTTATTCAACAAGAGCAACGGAAATCAAGGGAAGAACGAACCGAACCCAGAGGAGGAGTGGCAGCACACCTCTGTGGTGGTGCCATGGCCTACTGGCCAGATGGAAAGGAGACGGGACGGGGCGCTGATACGGGGCCGAGCCGTGCGGCGGCGCCACGGGCAGAGGCAGCCGGAGCTGCGGAGCCGGACAGAGGAGGACAATGGATCTCGGAGGAGGAGCGGCGAGCCGGCGACGCCATGGACAGAGGTATTAGGAGCTGCCTGGCCGAGCAGAGAATGAGAGGAGGAGGAGAGTGGAGGTCTGAGGGGCAGCGGCCTCGCCGGAAACGGGCGTGATCTGCTGCTGTGGGGGGGAGCTGCAGGCTGGCCATGGCGGGGCGTGGTCTGCTCCTGTGGGGGAAACTGCAGGCTAAGCTTGGAGAGTTAAAGGCCGCCGCCCTGTGCTTCTGCTGTTCTGGCTGCTCCTATGGCGAAGAAGATGAAGAGAAAGGGGATCTGGTTTTGGGGTGTATGAGAAGGGCATAGAAACGAGTGGTGGTGTAGGACGGTATGTCTCTTAGAGATAAGATGGGTTTTTGTGTGTAACTTCACGAGGACATGTGTACGCATATACTTCCTCCATTTCAAAATACATGACTCATTTTGTACTAACTTTGTACTAAAGTTAGTACAACGTTGGGTCAAACGGAGGGAGTATGTGTTTGTTGTCCATATTTGCCTCTAATTGTTTTTCCTGGCGGACTATACGCTAAACCGTAAACGGAGTTCGTTTTGTCTGGATTTTGTTCATCTGCGTCTAGAAAACAGACATCCATACCTATTTTTTCGAAGGCGTCCAACGCTACAGACTATCCAAAAAAGTCCGACCACCCCTTACCGTGTCTGCCGCGCCGGCTGCACCCGCTGTGCGCTCGAGCTCACGTGTCCATACGCGCTCGTCCCAAAGCTCGCCCGTGCTCTCCGCGCCGCTCTGTCCGCCGAGCACGAGGCGCCGCCCCGCCCCGCCGCTGCCGCCGCAGCACCCTCCCGCCGTAGCCGTCGACCCATGGCTCGTGCCGGCCTGCCCTGCAGCAGTCGGCCATTGGCGCTTGGGGCTCGAGCAGTCCCGCCTGCAACCGCCGACCTGCAGCTCGCACCGACCAGCCATACCCCACAGTTGTCGCCGCTGTCGGGCCCTGCGGTCCACCCCACACCCCCCCCGGCGCATGCTCATCTCCGTCCCGCCCCCACGCTCGCCCACAGCAGAGCCCACCTCTGCGCGCTCGCGAGCGCCGAGCTCCGGAGCCGCCGCAGCTCGCCCCGCGCAATGCCCGCCTCCGCGCGCCAGCTTGCTCGCCAACCAACGCACCCGCACGCCCGCCACCACGTGCTGACCGGCCGTTCCACAAAGGTCGTCGATGGGTTCAATCAGGCGGGGTGGTTCTGGACGCCAACCCGCGGCTCTCGGCGACGACTACAACGACAGGGAGATGTGTCAGCTCGAGCACAGAGCCGAACCATCGGCCGAGGATGCGCGCTGCGGTGCAAATCCGGCGTGACTCGACGAGGTCGCACGCGCCGGTATTGTGGGGAAGAAATAGAGAAAGGAGGAGAGAGAGAGGGGTGGATGGGTGAGAGGACCTATCTTTTTCTCCCGTTGCAACGCACGGGCTCTTTTGCTAGTCTCTCCCTAATAATAAAGCACGGATTGGGTCTCCGGGTTCACTCCATATGAAATCAACCCGCACTCCATATGGGCATCATCAACCGGGAAGAGGAAAAAAACACGTCGTCATCCGTCTCGCACACGAAGGAGCAGTCCGTCTCCAACACGAACACGAGTGCGAACTAAAAAAGTCTATCTGTCGCTGATTTTCCCCTCATCCCTGTCTCTTCTGATCTCTCTCGGCTTGCTCGCCGGCACGGATGGAGGCGGAGGTCGCTGGTGTAGGCGCATGGGGAGGTGAGGAGGAGGCGAGAGGGCACGGCAACGGCCTGGGAACGACGGCTCCAGCGCGGGGCGGACGGAGCAGCTCCGGCGGTGGCGGGGTACGAGGCGAGGACGAGGAAGCAGAGGGGAGGCGTCGTGGTGGAGGAGAGTCGACGGGGCGGCGCTCGCCGGAGTCGGGGCCGAAAGGGACGGGTCGAGGGGCTCCTCCCCTGGCGACGGAGCTGACGATTCGATGGCGCCGGGTAGACGAGGAGGCAGGCGAGGAGGTCCTGGCCCGGTGGCGAGCTTGAGGGGATCGGGCGCGGGCGCTCCTCTCGTGTGCGATGCGTGTGTGTGAGTGGCGGCGCTAGCAGGGGAACGAGGGAGAGGGGGGTCGAGCGAGTGGGTGGATAAGAGGAGATCGGGCAGGCCTCTTGGGCCGGCTAGGTCAGGCCGCAGGTGGGCCTTAAGCGGGCTTCGGCTATGCACTGCTCCCCTCTCTCTTGATATACTCCTTACAGAAAAAAATAGAGAGAGACCAAAAGAATCAAGAGAAGAGGCCATGAAGAAGAATACAATGGTGGGATATTTTTGTAAGGCTTTATGGAATGTTTCCAACCCAACAAAAGTGGTTCCAGCAAAATAGGCGAAGTTAAACCCAAAATTATTTAACTTGTGCCAAAGGAGTTTGAATGGAGTCTAGGATTTAGGAGTGTCCAAAAATGTCAAGACTTTAGGAGGAGCCTCGATAAATGGAGGAAGAAATATGGAGAAAGTTTGGAGAACAAACATGAAGTTTGTTACAACATTTTTACCACATGAGTGTGAATTTTGAAAAATTAATTGCCGGGGTAGATTGAAATATTATAGTATGTCTTTTAAAAAATGTTTCTTGAAATTCAGAATAAATCTTTGAATTATCAATTTTTTTGACAACCAAGATATTTTTTCAAAAATGTGAACATTGCTTCAGTTTTTGAATAAATTTGAAAAAGGGTACATTTTCTTGCATTTGCAAATAAATTTTAAAAATCATGAGATGAGATGTGAACAAATGTGGTAAACCATTGGAGAATATGATTTTTTTTCCATTGCAAATATATATATATATATATATATTATATATATATATATATATATATATATAGAGGACAACACTATTCTAATCCTAAAATTAGAATAGTTATTTGGATCATAACGAGCCATATAAGGGCGCGACAGGGGTCTCCCGAACTCAGAAAACCGTGGAAAGAAAAGGAAAAAAGAAAAACACCCACCCCGACCACTCCCCCAGCCCATCCCCCACCCGATCCCCACCTTCCCCGCCCCCTCCACAACCGCCGCCGCCCCTGGTGCCGGCGCACCTCTCGTCGCCGACCACCCCAGCCCCATCGCCGCCCCCGACCCCGACGCGCCTCCCACCGCCAGCCGCCCCAACACCCATGTTTCCCACCGGCCCACCCACAGGCCGCCGCCCTCCTCCAATCGCGCCGTCGGCTACCCCCTCCTCCAATCACACTGTCGGCCGCCCCCACCTCCAACTGCGCCGCCGCTGGCCCCTACCACCACCGGTGCTGTGGCCAGGCCCAATCTTCAACTACGCCGCCGTCGAGGCCTGACTTCCAAACACGTCACCGCCGGGCCCCTACCTCCACTCACGCCGCCGCCGGGCCCTGACAAGCGGCCCTCCGGCTAACCACCGCTTCCCCTCCCGCCGCACGCGCCCTCCGGCCAACTACAGCCTCCCCACCCCGTCCCGCTCATCTCCCGGCCAACCATCGCCTCCCATCCCTCTGACATCGACCTGCAACTGGTGGTGGTCTTGACCGGCAGCAGGGGGCGGTCTCGACCTGTAGCTGGTCCGCGTTGATAGGGATCATCTTCTCTTGCAGAGATCCATTGATGTTCCTTGCTGATGGCTGCCCGAGCTATGAGAATAATCGGCCTCCAACCGCCTCGGCCGCTCACCAACACGCCCACCTGCAGTTCAGGTATTGCCCGACCGATGCTAATCGCGGCCACTGCCCTTAAAATTTGTCTCTCATCTAGAGCTTGTCAGTACAACGGTTGTCCCATGCATTACTCGCTTAAAAATTTATTCATGGATGCCACCAAGAACCCACGCCTATGCTCTCTCTCTCAATTTGTTGAAACATATAGCAATCTTCTTGTGTACTAATTGACTTTATGGCCAAGTTTTCTCTGTACATGATGCTACTAATCTAATATTGGAAAAGATTTCCCATGAGATGAGTGTGTATCAGGGTTGAAAATTTTATTTTAAGATCCTCTTGTGGTCTTTGAGGACTCAAATCATGTATTCTGTACACATGAGTGAATTTCAGTTTGCCGGAGAAGAGACATTGCCATGGCCGATGTTGGCTGTTCGTGCATGGACGTGCATGTATTCCATTTGAAAACCTGGGAGCATGCCCAAAAAAGTTCAGAAATATCAATGGTAAAAGTTAGAATATTTGGAGGTTGATGCTTTGTGTGTGTATACATGGGTGCACATTTTCTTTTTTATGATATGTAGCTCAACAATGCCGTAAATTCCACCGGAATTTGTTCCATTTAGCAATTTGTGTTATGATGATTCAGTACTTGTTGTTTACAAAAAAATGCCATTTTTTGCAGCAAAATGTTTGTGAAAAAAATGTAGTGAAACATTGTGCTCTCAAGAGTGTTTGATATGCTCACAAAAAGTGTTTTGATGAATTGGTTTATTTGAAGTTCAAATTGGTTTGTTGAAGAATGTCGACTCTATCCTGGACAACACACAGCCTCCTCCCAGTGGGGCCCATCATGCTCAGGTCGTTCGTCGCTGCCACCTCCGGCCGTTCAACTACGCAGCGCTAAGACGTTCACCGCCATCAGAAACAGTGGCGAGCACGAAGACACCCTCTCATGCTCAGTGCTCTGTCCAGCATAACACAAGAAGTTCATGTAAAACAGCTGCGAACATTCAGGTACATCAAAGAATATACTCATGTGTGCATATAGATGAGTTCTCACCTACTCATTTTGCTCTCGATGGTGCTGCTGTAGTTCAGCTTGAGTGTGTGAGAGAGATTAGTTGATGTTGTTGTCCTTGTTTTTTTTAGAAAGATTAGCTCGCCCCTCCTCCATCGATGGCCTACACCGGCCGCTAGAACCCGTCCAGGTGCTGGCCGTCATCCTCTACCTTCAATTACGGGTCAGCAACAACGTTGCGAATAGAAAGGTCAGCATCTGGCCCTCTAGAAGTTCAGTTTGTTGATTTTTTGAAGTTTTTAAATTGGACTATAACCGTGTATATTTTGCAGGGCCCTGTGAAGTTCAATTTGTTTTGCTTTCCGAAGTTTAGTTTGTTGATTTTCTGAAGTTTGGATTGTTAATTTTTTGAAGAGAAAGGTTGATTCACTTGCACTCCACTATCTAGTCCTGTGTGGTGATATCCTCGACTCCTCGGTTCGGAGCTAGCAGCGGTTCTTCAACTTCCCTGCTGTGTTGCCGCGATTGTTGGTAAATAATCCTTGTTCTACTATTGCCTTGTAGTAATGCTGGATGGGTTCCCCCTTGTTGTGGAACCATAATAATACAAGTTTGTCTCTGCGCTCCTGTTCCTGTGTTACAATAGCAGAGAAAAGTACCAAGGGTCAGAACCAAACCAGAGTGAACCATACCAATCAGAACATGGTCATTTGGAGCCAACTCTAATCGTTTGTTCATCTAACTGCAGCAGAGACAAATTTTATACTTTGTTCATTTACGGTGCCAAGTTGAGCGGACACCGTACCACTCGAGAAGATGGGGAGAGGATGTGTGGTGAAGAGAAAACATAGGGTTTCAAATTGTCCATTGGTGGTAGCATCTAATCATTTTACCAAAGTGTAATGGACATGTGTATGTATGTACAGTAGCATATTTTACTCAAACCGAGTTATTTTTTTAATGCACAAAGTTTGTCCAGCCAAAAAAACATGTATTAAACTGGTTTTTGTATATTTTTCTAACCTTTTCTACACCTTTCTATGAGATGTGCAAATCCCAGGCCGTTCATCTTTGCCACCATTGGTCGTCCAATGATGCAGGCCCATGTCGTTCACTGCTGTATCGCCAAACTGCTGCTCTTGTGCTGATGGACATCAACTTGTTGTCTTGTAGTAATGAATCAGATAGCTAAACTTCTATAGCTGATGTCTCTTCTTCAATTTCCGTCGTCCGAGAGGATCTGTAGGCAGCGGTGTCCTTATCAGTGACACCACCTGATTGCAAAATGAAAAATCTCATCAGTTTCATTTAAAAAGAGCAGCCCTTCCTATTATGTCGAGCAATTCACTTGTTGTCAAAATTTTGTATCCATATTTTGGGGCCTCATGACGCCCAGTAGTTTGCATTATTCACCGATGCACCGCTCTTCTCTGGAGCAGAAAGACAGAAGTTCATCCTGACAACCTATATGGTTCAATGTGTATATTAAATGACGGAAAAAGCAATAGTAGGTGTCCAACAGCATCATTGTGTGGCTGCCTATAATTCTTCTATGTGCACACGCATGCTGTGCACATGAGCATTAGTACGAGGAAAATGGAGACCGGTCAGTGCAATAAGTTCAAAAAAATTGAGCAAGAAGTTCAAATATAAAAGTACTTGAAAAACCATTATAAAAATGGATTTTTATCGTTTTAAAAAACGGAGAAGTCCAAATTAAAAAGAGGAACATTTCAAAAGAATTTATGAAAAAAATCCCCGTTATAAAAAACTAGAAGTTCAAATTAGAATAAAAGGACCAAGTAAAAAAGTTTTAAAAAAATCCTGTTTCTTAAAAAACTAGAAGTTCAAATTTAATTAACGGAGCAGGAAAGTTGCATGTTTTCAAAAGCTTATTCATGTGCAGCAGAAGTTCATGTCAAACTAACGGGGCGATTCAACTTTTATTCTTGAAAAAGTGGAGAAAATTGTACATACTCTCTAGGTCAAAAGTTTGGCTTTAATTTATGTTTTGCGAAGGTCAAAATGTTGCGTTCGAGAAGGTCAAGTGTGTTATCTCAGCAAGTTCAAAAATAAATTTAAACATGCAAGGTAAAACATGCAAGAAAAGAAAAAGAAAGGGAGAAGTTCAATTTGTAAAGATGACACGGTTCAACGTGTAAACCAATGTTGAAAGAAAACAAAAAGAAAAGGAGAAGTTCAATTTCTAAATATGAAGCGGTTCGACGTGCAAACCAATGTTGAAAGAAAACAAAAAGAAAGGAGAAGTTCAATTTCTAAAGATGACGTGGTTCGACGTGCTAAATAATGTTGAAAGAAAACAAAAAGGAAAGGAGAAGTTCAATTTCTAAAGATGACGTGCTTTGATGTGCAAACCAATGCAAAAACACACAAAAAATGTTATTTTGGTGTCTTAAAATATTTTTATTCATAAAAAAGAATAAGAAAAAAACCAGGAAGTCCATATTAAAAAGACGGAGAAGTCCGATGATTATAGAAAACTCAAATTTCCCTCGTTATGAAACAATGGAAGCAAGAAGTCCAAAAATAAAATAACAAGAAGTTCAACTTTTAAAAATGGAGCGCTTCAAAATTCACAAAAAAAGGATTAAGAAATTCAGATTAATATTTATAAAAAACTTAGATATTTTCACGTAACCGAGAGAAGTTCAGGTTGATAAACTACCAGAAGTTCACGTTCTACATGGTGTGAAATTTGTATTAAAAAGAATAAAAATGCAAAGGCTAAAAGTTTTGTTGTTATAAGTTCAAGTCCTCGGTCGAAGAAAGTTAAAAAAATTATTATGAGAGAGGTTTGTACAAAAGGAATATCATTTGTGTAACACTAACGAAAATGGATGAGAAAGTTATGAACGAAAATACGTCACAGAAGTTCAACGTGAAAACATCATGAAGTTCAACTACTATGCTGAATGAATTTCAGATGAAAAACTTTTAAAATCATCATGAGTATGAAAAAACGATCAACACGGGAAAGTTATGTGCTTACAACAACTTTCCACTGGTATATCACTAGCTCAATTCCGGTGAGTGGATGAAGAGTTACGAGCAGTGGATGGAGACCTACGAGCAAAAAAATCACGTGAAAAACAGAGTGAAGTTCAGGTACACGCGCCGAGAAGTTCATGTTCTTCACGCGATGCATTTTCGAAAAATCTGTTTCGCGATAAAGGCAGAACACATGATCCCGCTGTTTTCGAAATTACTTGAAAACGGCTAGGAATCAGAGAAAACCATCAACTTGAAAAAGTTTCGCATTTTCCGTAGTTTTTCAACGGTATATTATTTGCCCCATTTCGATAAAGTTTGTCGAAATTACGGTGAAAATACATTTTCACCATTTTCGAAACTGACTTAAAACCGTAAAGAATTGGGAGTAACAATACATACCAAAAAGTTTCGAATTTGTTCAAGCTTTCCAACGCCATATCATTTGCTGCATTCGGACGAACGGTTAAAAAATTAGTTCGAAAATACGAACTCGATAGGACTTGGACCATTTTCTAAATTACTCTTAAACCATTCAAAATTAGAAAAAACTTTCAAGATGAAAAAGTAGCGCATTTTCATAAGCTTTCCAACGCCGTATCATATGCCTCCATTGGATTAGCCGTTTAGAAATGACATCGAAAAAACGAACTCAGCTGTTTGGTTTACAAAATTTTACGTTTTTTCAAATTACTCTTTAACCATAGGGAATTAGAGAAAACTTTCAACATGTGGAAGGAGCGGTCTTGCAACAGCTTTCCAATGCCATATTATATGCCTCATTCCGATAAATGGTTTAGAAATGCGATCGAAAATACGATTCACATTTTTTGTGTGAAGAAAAAACGGTTTTCAAAACTGCTCTTAAACCGCTTATATTTTGCCAAAAATTTAAGTTGGGTCATGATATTGGTGTCCATAGCTTTACAATGGTATATCGCAAGCCCCATTTGGGCAATGTTGACGGAAGTTCAACCTAGTTCACACGGAAGTTCAACGTACTACTAGCGGGGCAGGTCAGGTTGTGATCAGAATATTATTCTGATCCAGTGATGAGGATGGTGTTTATGTGTGTGTGTGTGTGTGTGTGTGTGTGTGTGTGTGTGTGTGTGTGTGTGTGTGTGTGTGTGTGTGTGTGTGTGTGTGTGTATAGGTTGGAGGGGAGGAGAGGCATCAAGGGGGTGCCCCAAGTAGGAGGAATCCCACTTGGGCGCCTCCCAATTCGGCCTCCCCCCTTTCCTATTCCAATTCGGAGTAGGAAGGGAAAAGGGGGAACGGGAAATCCTATTCCCTTTTTCCTTTCCTCCTTCCCCTTTTCTACTCCAATTTGGCCAGCCCATATGGGAGGGGTGCACCAGCCCCTTAGGGGCTGGTCTGTCCCCCTGTTGGCCCATTAAGGCCCGCGTAGTTGCCGATGGATGCCCGGAACCCCTTCCGGTGACCCGATATGCACCTGGTACCCCTGGAACACTTTCGGTGTCCGAATATCATCGTACAATATATGAATCTTTACCTCTCGACCATTTCGAGACTCCTTGTCATGTCCGCGATCTCATCCGGGACTCCGAACGTTAAGTGTGCGGACCCTATGGGTTCGAGAACTATGTAGACATGATTGAGACACCTCTCTGGCAAATAACCAATAGCGGAACCTGGATGCTCATATCGGTTCCTACGTATTCTACGAAGATATTTATCGGTCGTACCGTAATGACAACATACGTTATGCCCTTTTTCATTGGTATGTTACTTGCCCGAGATTCGATCGTTGGTATCTCCATACACTAGTTCAATCTCGTTACCGGCAAGTCTCTTTACTCACTCCGTAATGCATCATCCTGCAACTAACTCATTAGTCACATTGCTTGCAAGGCTTATTATGATGTGCATTACTGAGAGGGCCCAGAGATACCTCTCCGATACTCTGAGTGATAAATCCTAATCTCGATCTATGCCAACCCAACAAACACATTCGGTGATACCTGTAGAGCATCTTTATAATCACCTAGTTAGGTTCAGATGTTTGATAGCACACAAGGTATTCCTCCGGTATCCTGGAGTTGCATAATCTCATAGTCAAACGAATATGTATATGACATGAAGAAAGAAATAGCAATAAAATTAAACAATCATTATGCTAAGCTAACAGATGGGTCTTGTCCATCACATCATTCTCCTAATGATGTGATCTCGTTCATCAAATGACAACACATGTCTATGGTTAGGAAACTTAACCATCTTTAATTAACGAGCTAGTCTAGTAGAGGCTTACTAGGGACACGGTGTTTTGTCTATGTATCCACACATGTATCAAGTTTCCACTTAATACAATTTTAGCATGAATAATAAACATTTATCATGATATAAGGAAATATAAAATAACAACTTTATTATTACCTCTAGGGCATATTTCCTTCAGTCTCCCACTTGCACAAGAGTCAATAATCTACTTCACATCACCATGCAATTTAACACCAATAGTTCACATCTTTGTGTGATTAATACCCATAGTTCACATCGCCATGTGACCAACACCCAAAGGGTTTACAAGAGTCAATAATCTAGTTCACATCGCTATGCGATTAACACCCAAAGAGTACTAAGGTGTGATCATGTTTTGCTTGTGAGAGAAGTTTAGTCAACGAGTCTGCCACATTCAGAATCGTATGTATTTTGCAAATTTCTATGTCTACAATACTCTGCACGGAGCTACTCTAGCTAATTGCTCCCACTTTCAATATGTATCCAGATTGAGACACTGAGTCATGTAGATTAGTGTCAAAGCTTGCATCGACATAACCCTTTACGACGAACTCTTTGTCACCTCCATAACCGAGAAACATCTCCTTAGTCCTCTTAGGTAACTAAGGATAATTTTGACCGCTGTCCAGTGATCTACTCCTGGATCACTATTATACCCCCTTGCCAAACTCATGGTAAGGTACAAAATATGTCTGGTACATAGCATGGCATACTCTATAGAACCTATGGTTGAGGTCGGGCTTTGAGTCTTACTCAAACTCACACCCTGCAACACAAGCAAGAACCCTTTCCTTGACTGATCCATTTTGAATTTCTTCACAATCTTGTCAAGTTATGTGTTTTGTGAAAGTTCTATTAAGCGTCTTGATCTATCTCTATAGATCTTGATGCCCAATATATAAGTAGCTTCACCGAGGTCTTTCATTGAAAAAATCTTATTCAAGTATCCTTTTATGCTATCCAGAAATTGTATATCATTTCCAATCTGTCATCCGCATATAATATTAGAAATGCTATAGAGCTCCCACTCACTTTCTTGTAAATACAGGCTTCTCTGAATGTCTGTATAAAACCATATGCTTTGATCACACTATAAAAGCGTATATTCCAACTCCGAGATGCTTGCACCAGTCCATACATGGATCGCTGGAGCTTGCACACTTTGTTAGCTCCTTTAGGATCGACAAAACCTTCAGGTTGAATCATATATAACTATTCTTTGAGAAATCCATTACGGAATGTAGTTTTGACGTCCATTTGCCAGATTTCATAATCATAAAATGCGACAATTGCTAACATGATTCGGACAGACTTAAGCATCGCTACAGGTGAGAAAGTCTCATCGTAGTCAACTACTTGATCTTGTCGAAAACCTTTTGCAACAAGTCGAGCTTTGTAGACAGTAACATTACCATCAACGCCAGTCTTCTTCTAGAAGATCCATTTATTCTCTATGGCTTGCTGATCATCGGGCAAGTCAACCAAAGTCCATACTTTGTTCTCATACATGGATCCTATCTCAGATTTCATGGCCTCAAGCCATTTCGCGGAATCTAGGCTCATCATTGCTTCCTTATAGTTTGTAGGTTCGTCATGGTCTAGTAACATGACTTCCAGAACAGGATTACCACACCACTCAGGTGCGGAACGTGCTCTGGTTGACCTATGAGGTTCGGTAGTAACTTGATCTGAAGTTTCATGATCATTATCATTAGCTTCCTCTTTAGTTGGTGTAGGCATCACTCGAACTGATTTCTGTGATGAGCTAGTTTCCAATTCGAGAGATGGTACATTTACCTCATAAAGGTCTACTTTCCTCCCACTCACTTCTTCGAGAGAAAATCCTTCTCTAGAAAGGATCCATTCTTAGCAACAAAGATCTTGCCTTCGGATCTGTGATAGAAGGTATACCCAACAGTTTCTTTTGGGTATCCTATGAAGACGCACTTCTCCGATTTGGGTTCGAGCTTATCAGGCTAAAGCTTTTTCACATAAGCATCGCAACCCCAAACTTTAAGAAACGACATCTTAGGTTTCTTGCCAAACCACAGTTCATATGGTGTCATCTCAACGGATTTAGATGGTCCCTATTTAACATGAATGCAGTTGTCTCTAATGCATAACCCCAAAACGATAGTGGTAAATCGGTAAGAGACATCATAGATCACACCATATCCAATAAAGCTAGTATGGTTACGACGTTCGGACACACCATTATGCTGTGATGTTCTAGGTGGCGTGAGTTGTGTAACTATTCCACATTGTTTTAAATGAAGGCCAAACCCATAACTCAAATATTTGCCTCCGTGATCAGATCGTAGAAACTTTAATTTCTTGTCATGATGGTTCTCCACTTCACTCTAAAATTCTTTGAGCTTTTCAAATGTTTTAGACTTGTGTTCCATTAAGTAGATATACCCATATCTGTTCAAATCATCTATCAAGGTCAGAAAATAATGATACCCACTGTGAGCCTCAACACTCATCGGACCGCATACATCGGTATGTATTATTTCCAATAAGTCAATGGCTCGCTCTATTGTTCTGGAGAATAGAGTCTTAGTCGTCTTGCCCATGAGGCATGGTTCGCAAGCATCAAATGATTCATAATCAAGTGATTCCAAAATTCCATCAGCATGGAGTTTCTTCATGCGCTTTACACCAATATGACCTAAATGGCAGCGCCACAAATATGTTACACTATCATTATCAACTTTGCATCTTTTGGCATCAATATTATGAATATGTGTATAACCACGATCGAGATTCAACAAACCATTCACATTGGGTGTATGACCATTGAAGGTGTTATTCATGTAAACAGAACAACAATTATTCTCTGACTTAAATGAATAACCGTATTGCAATAAACATGATCCAATCATATTCATGCTCAATGCAAACACCAAATAACATTTATTTAGGTTCAACACTAATCCTGAAGGTAGAGGGAGTGTGCGATGGTGATCTTTATGAACCTTGGAATCACTTCCAACACACATCGTCACCTCGCCCTTAACTAGTCTCTGTTAATTTTGCAATTCCTATTTCAAGTTACTAATCTTAGCAACTGAACCAGTATCAAATACCCTAGGGTTACTATGAACACTAGTAAAGTACACATCAATAACATGTATATGAAATATACCTTTGTTCACTTTGCCATCCTTTTTATCCGCCAAGTCTTCGGGGTAGTTCCACTTCTAGTGACCATTCCTTTTGCAGTAGAAGCACTCAGTTTCAGGCTTAGGTCTAGCTTTGGGTTTCTTCACGGGAGTGGCAACTTGCTT
Source organism: Triticum aestivum (assembly GCF_018294505.1). Classification (NCBI taxonomy): domain Eukaryota; kingdom Viridiplantae; phylum Streptophyta; class Magnoliopsida; order Poales; family Poaceae; genus Triticum; species Triticum aestivum. Next base: position 362,341,337 of record NC_057806.1, on the reverse strand, counting down.
TCCATTCTTTCTTGAAGTTCCCTTTTCTTTTCCTTTGCCCCTTTTCTTGCAACTAGTGGTCTTGTTAACCATCAACACTTGATGCTCTTTCTTGATTTCTAGCTTCGCCAATTTTAGCATCGCGGATAGCTCGGGAATTGTTTTCGTCATCCCTTGCATATTATAGTTCATCACGAAGTTCCAGTAACTTGGTGATAGTGACTAGAGAACTCTGTCAATTACTATTTTATCTGGAAGATTAACTCCCACTTGATTCAAGCGATTGAAGTACTCAGACATTCTGAGCACATGCTCACTGGTTGATCTATTCTCCTCCATCTTGTAGGCAAAGTACTTGTCAGAGGTCTCATACCTCTCGACTTGGGCATGAGTCTGAAATACCAATTTCAGCTCTTGGAACATCTTATATGCTCTGTGGCGTTCAAAACTTTTTTGAAGTCCCGGTTCTAAGCCATAAAGCATGGTGCAGTAAACTATCAAGTAGTCATCATACCGAGCTTGTCAAACATTCCTAACGTATGCATCTACTCCTGCAATAGGTCTGTCACCTAGCGGTGCATCAAGGACATAATTCTTCTGTGCAGCAATGAGGATAATCCTCAGATCACGGACCCAGTCCGCATCATTGCTACTATCATCTTTCAACTTAGTTTTCTCTAGGAACATATCAAAAATAAAACAGGGTATCTATACACGAGCTATTGATCTACAACATAGATATGCAAATACTATTAGACTAAGTTCATGATAAATTAAGTTCATAATAAAATTACTTAAGAACTCCCACTTAGATAGACATCCCTTGAGTCATCTAAATGATCACGTGATCCATATCAACTAAACCATGCCCAATCGTCACGTGAGATGGAGTAGTCTTTAATGGTGAACATCTCTATGTTGATCATATATGCTATATGATTCACGTTCGACCTTTCGGTCTCTAGTGTTCCAAGGCCATGTCTATACATGCTAGGCTCGTCAAGTTTAACCCGAGTATTCCGCATGTGCAAAACTGTCTTGCACCCGTTGTATGTGAACATAGAGCCTATCACACTTGATAATCATGTGGTGTCTCAGCACGACGAACTGTCTCAACGGTGCATACTCAGGGAGAACACTTATACCTTGAAATTTTAGTAAGGGATCATCTTATAATGCTACCACCGTACTAAGCAAAATAAGATGCATAAAAGATAAACATCACATGCAATCATAATATGTGACATGATATGGCCATCATCATGTTGTGCCTTTTATCTCCATCTCCAAAGCACCGTCATGATCTCCATCATCACCGGCTTGACACCTTGATCTCCATCGTAGCGTCGTGGTCGTCTCGCCAACTATTGCTTCTACAACTATCGCTAACGCATAGTGATAAAGTAAAGCAATTACATGGCGTTTGCATTTCATACAATAAAGCGACAACCATAAGGCTCTTGCCAGTTGCCGATAACTTTTACAAAACATGTTCATCTCATACAATAACGCATATCACATCATGTCTTGACCATATCACATCACAACATGCCCTGCAAAAACACGTCAGACGTCCTCTACTTTGTTGTCACAAGTTTTACATGGCTGCTATGAGCTTCTAGCAAGAACCGTTCTTACCTACGCATCAAAACCACAATGGTGATTTACCAAGTTTGTTGTTTTAACCTTCAACAAGGACCGGCCGCAGTCAAAATCGATTCAACTAAAGTTGGAGAAACAGACACCCGCCAGCCACCTTTATGCAAAACTAGCTGCATGTCTGTTGGTGGAACCGGACTCATGAATGTGGTCATGTAAGGTTGGTCCGGGCTGCTTCATCCAACAATACTGCCGAATCAAAGTAAGACATTGGTGGTAAGCAGTATGATGATCACCGCCCACAACTCTTTGTGTTATACTCGTGCATATCATCTAAGCATAGACCTGGCTCGGATGCCACTGTTGGGGAACATAGCATGCAATTTCAAAATTTTCCTACGCTCACGCAAGATCTATCTAGGAGATTCATAGCAACAAGAGGGGGAGAGTGTGTCCACGTACCCTCATAGACCGAAAGCGGAAACGATTGACAACACGGTTCATGTAGTCGAACTTCTTCTCGTTCCGACCGATCAAGCACCGAACATACGGCACCTCCGAGTTCTGCACACGTTCAGCTTGATGACGCCCCTCGAAATCTTGATCCAGCAAAGTGTCGTGGGAGAGTTTCATTAGCACGACGGCGTGGTAACGGTGATGGTGATGTGACCCGCACAGGGCTTCGCCTAAGCACTACGACAATATGACCGGAGGCATAAACTGTGGAGGGGGCGCCGCACACGGCTAACAATTGTTCGTGTGTGTTCTAGTGGTACCCCCTTCATATATATATATATATAGGTTGGAGGGGAGGAGAGGCAGCCAAGGGGGGCGCCCCAAGTAGGAGGAATCCTACTTGGCCGCCTCCCAATTCAGCATCCCCCCTTTCCTATTCCTATTTGGAGTAGGAAGGGAAAAGGGGGAAGGGGAAATCCTATTCCCTTTTTCCTTTCCTCCTTCCCCATTTCTACTCCAATTTGGCCAGCCTATATGGGAGGCTCGCACCAGCCCCTTAGGGGCTGGTCTATCCTCCTCTTGGCCCATTAAGGCCCATGTAGTTGCCGGGGGATGCCCGGAACCCCTTCCGGTGACCCGATATGCACCCGGTACCCCCGGAACACTTCCGGTGTCCGAATATCATCGTTCAATATATGAATCTTTACCTCTCGACCATTTTGAGACTCCTCGTTATGTTCGTGATCTCATCCAGGACACCGAACAACATTTAGTCACCAAATCACACAACTCATATAATACAAAATCGTCATCGAACGTTAAGCGTGCGGACCCTACGGGTTCGAGAACTATGTAGACATGAATGAGACACCTCTCCGGCCAATAACCAATAGCGGAACCTGGATACTCATATTGGTTCCTACGTATTCTATGAATATATTTATCGGTCATACCGTAATGACAACATACGCTATTCCCTTTGTCATTGGTATGTTACTTGCCCGAGATTCGATCGTCGGTATCTCCATACCTAGTTCAATCTCATTACCGGCAAGTCTATTTACTCATTCCGTAATGCATCATCCCCCAACTAACTTATTAGTCACATTGCTTGCAAGGCTTATTATGATGTGCATTACCGAGAGGGCCCAGAGATACCTCTCCGATACTCGGAGTGACAAATCCTAATTTCGATCTATGCAAACCCAACAAAAACCTTTGGAGATACCTGTAGAGCATCTTTATAATCACCTAGTTACGTTGTGACGTTTGATAGAACACAAGGTATTCCTCCGGTATCTGGGAGTTGCATAATCTCATAGTCAAAGGAATATGTATATGACATGAAGAAAGCAATAGCAATAAAACTTAACGATCATTATGCTAAGCTAACGGATAATTCTTGTCCATCACATAATTCTCCTAATGATGTGATCCTGTTCATCAAATGACAACACATGTCTATGGTTAGGAAACTGAACCATCTTTGATTAATGAGCTAGTCTAGTAGAGGCTTACTTGAGACACGGTGTTTTGTCTATGTATCCACACATGTATCAAGTTTCCGGTTAATACAATTCTAGCATGAATTATAAACATTTATCATGATATAACGAAATTAAAATAACAACTTTATTATTGCCTCTATGGCGTATTTCCTTCAAACTCACCTGACTGCGCACCATGCAGGCGAAGCTCGTGTCGTGTTGGTGTCGTGTGCGGCCCACACATTAACCAAAACCTCGCGCCTCCAGCTTAGCCTGCGTGTTTTAAACTTCTCAATCTCAAGGCCAAGGAGCAACGGGAAACCTATGATAGAGCCAATCGGATGGTTGAGAACATTACAATTCGTAGCTACAGATGCGCATGTGAGAGAGGACGAGTGCGTGCATGCACCTCTTCTCTTCCTGTATAACGTACTCCCTGCCAAACACAACATGTAGTGGTTAGGTCATTGCATGCAATTCTATTAATTAGCAAATAAACATTAAGTTCTCTCGTTTTCCCCTCCTTCTTGGTCACAGTGCACATTAAGTATCGAAAACTTTTCAAACCTGTTCACACCGATCACAACCTAAACGGTTTCTCACATAGGAGCGTATTAGTACTTGGTTATAAATACTACTATGCCAAGATTACTGCACATTCATCCTCAACTCCTTATCCAGAAAAACAAACAAGTCATTCAACACCCTTGCATCTGCCATGGCCAGCTTGAGTTCTGGGTCGAGAGACTACCACCAGGGAGAGGCGAGCATGGAAGCAGAAGCACGAGAGATGTCCTACCTCGCCGCGAAAGCAGCCGACATGTCCCGACGCGTGGAAGTAGCAGCGCAGAGGTCTTGCAGTGTCGCTGAAGCAGCACAGAGGTCCCGCCGCATCGTCGATACAGCAGACTGGTCCGGCCGCACCACGGAAGCAGCAGAGATGTCCCGCCGCACTGCGGCGGCCTAGGAAAATGTCTCGCGGGCAGGCGACGACTCTTACAGGCGCATGCATGCGATCGTCCATAGCTAGATGGATCAGATCTCCGGCCGGGCGAGGTTGCAGGATGACATGAAAGCCTCGTTTGAGTAGGCTACTGGCCTCATCCGACAACTAAGGGAGGGCAATGAGAAGCTCTGGGCTGAGCCCAACGTGCTGAGGGCGAAGATCGTCGGAAGTGTAGAGCAGCAGGAGGAGACCAGTGCCTTGTTGAAGAGGACCAGCGTCATCATCAAGAAACTTATGGACAAGAATGATATGCTCCACATCGAGCACCAAAGGCTAGTGGAGGAATCTGTGGATGCTCTCAAGTAGCGTGTTGAGGACACAAGCATCACTGCTCGCCGAGGAGACTAGTTCCCGTGGCCTGCAACAACGCATCAAGCAAGTAGAGATCAGCAAGCCAGATCGTTATCTTCCTTCTTCTTTTGCCCTGGTGTATTTTGGGCGTAGCCGCATGTGGCATTTTTAATTATCTTCCTAATTATGTAAGACAATTATTATCCACTGTCGTCCTAATATATTCATCAGTCTTGTAGTAGATGCTATATAGGTCCATCGGATCTTACATCAAGATCCGTCCAAAATTTTCTTTTCAACTTTTATTTTCTCTCTCTTAAATCTCAATCGAGTGAGACATAGCCACGCCATTAAACAGGGGCTTGGGCGTCATTAATGGAGACCTTGGGAGAGAGGTGGGCAGCAGATGGAGGTCAAAGGGCTCTCCTCCCGATAAGTACGCGTAGGGATCTGATCGCATGACTGTCGTACTCAAATAGCTACCCTGCACGGTGCCTCCTAGCTAATAAAAAAGGGGACGCATGGCGGCAAGTAAATGGTAAGTAGAACGCCCACGGTTTCAATAATACTTGTAATGTGACAACACTTGTTCCAAAATGACTTTGTTGATTATTAATCGGTGTGCCTTCGCAAACCGGACAGCAAAATTACCACAACATGTTGGTGCCATGTCATGACACCAAGCTAAGTTTCATGATTTTCATGCATGTTTTGGATTTACAGAAATTAAAAAACCAAGTTTCTCAATGTTTTCGGCCGAGCCACGACGCCCAGATGTTTGAATTTCATTCCCATTTCTTGCATGGGACCTAGAAATTTACCCGAGGACACACATGTGATTTTTCAACAAACTTTGGTGCATTGGTGCATGTGCTTGTAGTTCAAATTTGTATTATGCACATTAAATGACCAGAAACTCAATTAATGTATAAAAAAGGCCAAATGAACTCGCAATCATTCCAAAATTTAACACGACACTCATATAGTTCTATGTTGCCTCTGTAAAGAAAATCATGGGGGGCAGCGTATATCGTTTCGTACACAAAGGTGACACGTTCCCTCTTAGAACCACGAGCATTGTTGAGGGAAGCTATGGTTTGCAAGAAGCTTATACCAAAATTTGTTCCAATTCGGCCAATTTTTTTACCACGGCATGTTAGTACCACGACATGACACCATGCCAAGTTTCATGATTTTTAGGCGTGTTTTGGATTTACAAGCATTTTAAAACCAAGTTTCTCAATGTTCTCGGCCGAGCATGACGCCCAGATGTTTGAATTTCATTCCCATTTCTTGCATGGGACCTAGAAATTCACCCGAGGACACACATGTTATTTTTCAACCAACTTTGGTGCACTGGAGCATGTGCTTGTAGTTTGATAACCCACAAGTATAGGGGATCGCAACAGTTTTCGAGGGTAGGGTATTCAACCCAAATTTATTGATTCGACACAAGGGGAGCCAAAGAATATTATCAAGTATTAGCAGCTGAGTTGTCAATTCAACCACACCTAGATAACTTAATATCTGCAGCAAGGTATTTAGTAGCAAAGTAATATGATAGTGGTGGTAACGGTGGCAAAAGGTAACGGTAGCAAAAGTAATATTTTTGGTGTTTTATAGTGATTGTAACAATAGCAACAGAAAAGTAAATAAGAGAAGAACAATACATGGAAAGCTCGTAGGCATTGGATCGGTGATGGAGAATTATGACGGATGTGGTTCATCATGTAACAGTCATAACATAGGGTGACACAGAACTAGCTCCAATTCATCAATGTAATGTAGGCATGTATTCCGAATATAGTCATACGTGCTTATGGAAAAGATCTTGCATGACATCTTTTGTCCTACCCACCCGTGGCAGCGGGGTCCTAATGGAAACTAAGGGATATTAAGGCCTCCTTTGAATAGAGTACCGGACCAAAGCATTAACACATAGTGAATACATGAACTCCTCAAACTACGGTCATCACCGGGAGTGGTCCCGACTATTGTCACTTCGGGGTTGCCGGATCATAACACATAGTAGGTGACTATAGACTTGCAATATAGGATCAAGAATTCACATATATTCATGAAAACATAATAGGTTCAGATCTGAAATCATGGCACTCGGGCCCTAGTGACAAGCATTAAGCAGAGCAAAGCCATAGCAACATCAATCTTAGAACATAGTGGATACTAGGGATCAAACCCTAACAAAACTAACTCGATTACATGATAAATCTCATCCAACCCATCACCGTCCAGCAAGCCTACGATGGAATTACTCACGCACGGCGGTGATCATCATGAAATTGGTGATGGAGAAAGGTTGATGATGACAACGGCGACGGATTCCCCTCTCCGGAGCCCCGAACGGACTCCAGATCAGCCCTCCCGAGAGAGTTTAGGGCTTGGCGGCGGCTCCATATCGTAAAACGCGATGAATCCTTCTCCCTATTTTTTCTCTCCCCGAACACGAATATATGGAGTTCAAGTTGAGGTCGGTGGTGCTCCAGGGGGCCCACGAGGCAGGGGGGCACGCCCCCACCCTCGTGGCTAGGGTGTGGGCCCCCTGGCCTTGATTCTTTCGTTAGTATTTTTATATATTCCAAAATAATTCTCTGTTGATTTTCAGGCCATTCTGAGAACTTTTATTTCTGCACAAAAATAACACAATGGCAATTCTACTGAAAACAATGTCAGTGCGGGTTAGTTCCATTCAAATCATGCAAGTTAGAGTCCAAAACAAGGGCAGAAGTGTTTGGAAAAGTAGATACGACGGAGACGTATAAAATCCCCCAAGCTTAAATCTTTGCTTGTCCTCAAGCAATTCAGTTGATAAACTAAAAGTGATAAAGAAAAACTTTTACAAACTCTGTTTGCTCTTGTTATTGTAAATATGTAAAGCCAGCTTTCAAGTTTTCAGCAAAGATTATGAACTAACCATATCCACAATAACATTTAGGTCTCATGTTTACTCATATCAATGGCATAATCAACTAGCGAGCAATAATAATAAATCTCGGATGATAACACTTTCTCAAAACAATCATGATATGATATAACAAGATGGTATCTCGCTAGCCCTTTCTGAGACCGCAAAACATAAATGCAGAGCACCTTTAAAGATTAAGGACTGACTAGACATTGTAATTCATGGTGAAAGAGATCCATTCAAGCCATACTCAATGTAAACTAACAATAATGAAAGCAAATGACAGCGGTGCTCTCCAACTGGTGCTTTTTAATAAGAGGATGATGACTCAACATAAAAGTAAATAGATAGGCCCTTCGCAGAGGGAAGCAGGGATTTGTAGAGGTGCTAGAGCTCGGTTTGGAAATAGATATGAATAATATTTTGAGCGGCATACTTTCATTGTCAACATAACAACCGAGAGATGGTGATATCTTCCATGCTACACACATTATAGGCGGTTCCCAAACAGAATGGTCCCTCCACCAACAAGCATCAATCCATGGCTTGCTCGAAACAACGAGTGCCTCCAACTAACAACATTCCCGGGGGAGTTTTGTTTGCAATTATTTTGATTTGATTTGCATAAAGCATGGAACTAGGCATCCCGGTGACCAGCCATTTTCTCGTGAATGAGGAGCGGAGTCCACTCCTCTTGAGAATAACCCGCCTAACATGGAAGATACGAACAACCCTAGTTGGACATACAAATTTACTTGGAACGGCAGGTAGATACCGTATATAGGTAGGTATGGTGGACTCATATGGAATAACTTTGGGGTTTATGTGATTGGATGCACAAGCAGTATTCCCTCTTAGTACAGGTGAAGGCTAGAAAAAGATTAGGAAGCGACCAGCTAGAGAGCGACAACAGTCATGAACATGCACTAAAAGTAATCAACACCGAATGCAAGCATGAGTAGGATATAATGCACCATGAACATAAATATCGTAGAGGCTATGTTGATTTTTTTTGAACTACATGCGTGAACATGTGTAAAGTCAAGCCACTCAAATCGTTCAAAAGAGGATACCACCCTATCATACCACATCACAACCATTTTAATAGCATGTTGGCATGCAAGGTAAACCATTATAAGCTCCTAGCTAATTAAGCATGGCATAAGCAACTATAATCTCTAATTGTCATTGCAAACATGTTTATTCATAATAGGCTGAATCAGGAACGATGAACTAATTATATTTACAAAAACAAGAGAGGTAGAGTTCATACCAACTTCTCCCATCTCAATCAGTCCATCATATATTGTCATAATTGCCTTTCACTTGCATGACCGAATGATGTGAATAATAATAACAGTGCACGTGCATTGGACTAAGCTGGAATATGCAAGCATTCAATAAGCAGGAGAAGACAAGGCAATATGGACTCTTGGTTAAATCAACAATAATGCATATAGGAGTCACTTCAGCAATTTAATCATGGTCTTCTGCTATCGACCCCCAAAGAAAAGAAATGAAATAAAACTATTTACATGGGAAAGCTCCCAACAAGCAAAAGAAGAAAGGGAAATCTTTTTTAGTTTTCTTTTTAGTTATTACTACTACAATAAGAAAAATAAAATAGCTAAAAGCTACTACTATTTTTTTGTTTTTCTTAAGGTTTATCAAACACACAAGAAGAAAGCATAAAAAAGAAATAAACTAGCATGGATATTACAATGAAAAAGTATGAGCACCGACAACTAGCAATGAGTGTGTGAACATGAATGTTAGGTCAGTGAGAAATACGTACTCCCCCAAGCTTAGGCTTTTGGCCTAAGTTGGTCTATGGCCATGGCTGGCCTGGCGGATATCCAAATTTGTAACTAGGGTCATACTGTGATGGATACTCATATTGCCACTGGCTGGCAATCACCTCCGGATCCCACTAGTAATCAGACTGTCGTGGGGAATCAAATTGTGCTTCCGGCTCTGGCTCTGCAGTTGATGTAGGGTTCCGGTTGGCGTGAATGGCCTCCAACGGAACAAGGTAGTTGCTTGCAGATAAATCAAACATGGAAGGAGCAGGCATGGTAATAGTCTCAGGATGATGTTTATCAAAGAACAATTTGTATTTAAGGTTCCTTTCCCTATTCTTTACAATAAAATCATGCGCTACCATACTCTTATAATATAAATAAATAGTAGGCAACAATTTTCTTCTTTTTCATAGTGCCTAATAGGTATGTTATAGTATGCAGCAAGACGTGAAGCATAAACACCTCCAGAGATGTGGCCCTTTGTACGGTTCAGACTTAACCGTTTGGCAATAATACCGCCCATACTAATAGAGTCGTCACGGAATAAACCATGGAACAAAATAATAATATCAGGAACACTAAGGTTTCCATAGTTTCCGCGACCAATTAAGCAACAACTAGCAAATATTGCAAAGTAGCGTAAAACAGGAAAATGTATGCTAGTGATTCTTGCATCGCAAACCTTCCTAGTTTCCCCTACAGTAATACTGTCAATAAACCCGTCCACATCTTTACGATGTGGTTCCTCTAAGCTACCCTCGAAAGGTATTTTGCAAACCCTGCAAAATTCATATAGTGACATCTTCTTAACCACATCATATAAATGAAGCTCTACTGAAGGAGGTGATTCCTTAGGATAATAGTAGAAGTTTTGCTCAAAAGTATTGGCGAGTAAGAGATACTGTTCGTGTTGGTCGCGGAGGAAGTCGGTGAGGCCTGCATTCTTAGCCAATTCATAAAAATCATCATAAATCTCGGCTGCTCTCAAGAAATCATTGGAAGGCCATTCACATGGCCGAACCTCCGCGGTGCGAGGCAGATTATATTTGGGCCTCTCTGCTTCTTCATTTTTCTTTTGCTTCGAGCTTCGGCTCGATGAGCCCCTCAAAAATCTCTTCATTATTTTCTGAAAAAATCTGAAATTTTTCATAACTTCAAATAAAAGTAAACCAATGTAACGCCCCATATTTGTATTCCAACTCTTGCCATTTTTGGCACTAAGTTATGATATTCCTCGTTGTTGGGTTTCGTCTTCGTTTTGCATTTTTTCTTGCCATGCATCTCATATCATGTCATCATGTGCATCGCATTTGCATACGTGTTCGTCTCATGCATCCGAGCATTTTCCCTGTTGTCCGTTTTGCATTCCGGCGCTCCTATGTCCTCCGGTGTCCCCTTTTGCCTCTTTTTGTGTGCAGGTGTTAAACATTCTCGGATTGGACCGATACTTGCCAAGCGGCCTTGGTTCACTACCGGTAGACCACCTGTCAAGTTTCGTACCATTTGGACTTCGTTTGATACTCCAACGGTTAACCAAGGAACCGAAAAGGCCTCGTGTGTGTTGCAGCCCAACACCTCCCCAAAGTGGCCCAAAACCCACCTAAACCCCCTCCATCCTCTTGTTCGTTCGATCATGATCGCGTGGCCGAAAACCGTGCTCAATTTGGATTCTCCCAGCTCCTCCTATGTATAAATAGGCATCTCCCTCGAAAATCACGGATCAAATCCACCCTAACCCTAGTCTCCTCTTCCCCCGCCGCCGCCGGACAAAAGCACACCGGCCGGACGTGTCCGATCCCGCCGCCTCCGCCACGTGTCAGCACCGGATTCTCTAGGCAGCCGCGCCCACATCCCTGCGCCGCCACCCGCACGCCGGCCCGCCGGGCCCAGGAGGGGCCCTCCCGGCCCGGGGCGCCGCCCGCCGCCGCCTGCCCGCGGCCAGCTCGCCGCCTCCGCCGCCTCAAGCCGCCCGACTCCGCGGGAACCTCCCCGTGCCGCCCGTCGCCTCCGCCGCAGCATCTCCGGCCGCCGCGCCCCTCGCCTCCACGCCGACCGCCGCTGTCCGCCGCTCCGGCCCCGAGCCCCGGCGACTGGATCCGCGCCGCCCCTATCCGTCTCTCCATCTCCGGCGAGAAGCTCCAGCGAGCTCGAGTTCCTCCTCGGTTCGTGCGCCGATCCAAATCTTGGACGAACCCTAGGGTTGACCTCGTTTCTCTCCTAAGTCCCCAGTATTTTTAGCATATTTCATCATGTCATATCTTTGCAACCGTAGCTCTGTTTTGGGCGTGTAGCATATCAAATTGTTCGGCTGGATGTGCGCTTCATTTCATTCCATTGCACCATGTTCATTTGAGCTCATCTTGATGCCCTAAATGCTGTTGCAAGAGTGCTATGTAATGTTAGTTCCAGATTCTTATCAGATTATGGACATTTGTCTTTTTTGCCATGTTTAATGTGTGCCTCCTATGATCTTGAGCCCTACATGTGTTTTGTTGTATGCCATGTCATCTTTACAGGGGTGTATGCCATGTATTTTTGTGATCATTGTGGTGACTAGCATAAGCATGCAAAGTAGATCTCGTGATGTTGCTGATTTTAGGGACTTAGAATTCTTCTAAGTCTTTTCCCTGATGATATTTTTATGCCATGTATTCTTGTTGCTACAGAGTGATCCATGCCTCTTTTGAGCATGTTCAGTAAGGATGATTTTGAGATATTGTTATGCTCTATCCATCCATGTCTTTGTTTGCAATTATGGAGCACCCTAGCATGACTCAATCTTGCTCTACCTTTGCTATAAAATGTTCCTGGCAGATTGTTTACGTGTTAAGCAATTTTGTCGAGGTTGTTGTAGTTGATCCATGCTTCTATGAGAGTGTTCTTGCCATGGTTAGCTATTTTATCATGTCTACTTGCTAGGTGTATGCTTAGTTTGTCATGCAATGCCTTGTGGTGAGTGCATCGAGCTCGCAAACATGCCTACGTAATTCTATTTTGCCATGTTCCAGTTTTCTGCTAAGTCTGAATCTGTTAACGAAACTTGCTATGTTTACATGGTTGCCATTGTATTTTCTGATCCCTTTTGGCTTATGGTCGGTAAGGGACTTTTGTTATATGCTTTGAGTAGTTTCATGCCATACCTTGCTTTGCCATGATATGTTCCTGCAGCATGTTCTAATCTTGCTCTAAACATTGCTTCCTGATGTTAAATCCTGCCATGTTATTATTTTCTCTAAGTCTGTGAACCTGATATCTTTTGCACTTTTGCCATGCTTGTTTGAACCTGCTTTTGAGTGATTTAGCCGTAGATCAGTGTTCATCTTTTGTCAAGCATCTTCAGTGGATCACTGCCATGTGATTTGTTGCTATGTTAGAGTGTAGTAGCTTATTTTTCTTGATGCGTCTAGATGGCCTCGTGTTGTTAATCGCAGCTTTGTGTCATTATTGTTTTGCTTGCCATTTGCAAACCGTGCATCCGATTCCGGTGATCTTTATATCGATTTTGACCGAAATCAACTCATTTTTCCAGCGGCACTCTTGGTTTTCCAAGTTGAGGCCTGATTCAATCTTTTCCTTCTGAAGCACGCATATGCATTGCATATCACATCCCGTATATCATGCCATGTTTTGCATCATGTTGCTTGCGCATTGCACCGTGGTTGACTGTGTCTCCCTTTGCTTGTGTTCTTGCTTTGGGTAGAGCCGGGAGACGAGTACGTGATCGAGGAACCCGTTGAGAACGTTTACGAGGATCAAGCTTACGTCAACTCGGAGAACTTTGCAGGCAAGATGACCATACCCTTGAAATCACTTCTATATTTGCTTGCTAGATGCTCGCTCTATTGCTATGCCTATGCTACGATACCCACCACTTGCTTATAATGCCTCCCATATTGCCATGTCAAACCTCTAACCCACCTTGTCCTAGCAAACCATTGTTTGGCTATATTATCGCTTTGCTCAGCCCCTCTCATAGCGTTGCTAGTTGCAGGTGAAGATTGGAGTTTGTTCCTTGTTGGAACATGTTTATTGTTGGGATATCATTATTATATCTTGTTTACCTTAATGCATCTATATACGTGGTAAAGGGTGGAAGGCTCGGCCTTATGCCTGGTGTTTTGTTCCACTCTTGCCGCCCTAGTTTCCGTCATACCAGTGTTATGTTCCTTGATTTTGCGTTCCTTACACTGTTGGGTCGTTATAATGGGAACCCCTTGACAGTTCGCCTTGAATAAAACTCCTCTAGCAAGGCCCAACCTTGGTTTTACCATTTGCCACCTAGCCTTTTTCCCTTGGGTTTCGCGGACTCAAGGGTCATCTTTATTTTAAACCCTCGGGCCAGTGCTTCTCTAAGTGTTGGTCCAACCTAGAGCACCGTGCGGGGCCGTCCCTTGGCAACTTGGGTTACGTTGGCTCCCGTATGCTTAGCTTATCCGGTGTGCCCTGAGAACGAGATATGTGCAGCTCCTATCAGGATTTTTCGGCACAACGGGTGGTCTTGCTGGTCTTGTTTTACCATTGTTGAGATGTCTTGTAACCGGGATTCCGAGTCTGATCGGGCCGTCCTGGGAGAAGGAATATCCTTCGTTGACCGTGAGAGCTTGTGATGGGCTAAGTTGGGACACCCCTGCAGGGTTTGAACTTTCGAAAGCCGTTCCCGCGGTTATGGGAAGATGGGAATTTGTTAATGTCCCGTTGTAGATAACCTAAAACTAAACTTGATTAAAATGGATCAACAAGGTGTGTAGCCGTGATGGTCTCTTTTTGGCGGAGTCCGGGAAGAGAACACGATCTCGTGTTATACTTGAACGTAAGTAGTTTTGGATCACTTCTTGATCATAGATTCTCAAACATGCTTTGCCTTCTCTTCTCGCTCTCATTTGCGTATGTTAGCCACCATATATGCTAGTGCTTGCTGCAGCTCCACCTCATACCTTTTCCCTACCTATAAGCTTAAATAGTCTTGATCATGAGGGTGTGAGATTGCTGAGTCCTCGTGACTCACAGTTTACTTCCAAAACCAGATGCAGGGACCGATGATACCATTCCAGGAGATACGACTGAGCTCAAGTGGGAGTTCGATGAGGACTCAGGACGATACTACGTTTCCTTTCCAGACGATCAGTAGTGGAGCCCAGTTGGGGCGATCGGGGACATTATGCATTTGGGGTTGTCTTTATTTTGGTTCCGTAGTCGGACCTTGATTGTATCTGGATGATTGTAATGCTATGTTAATGCTATTGTGTGAAGTGGCGATTGTAAGCCAACTATGTACCTCTTTCTTATTCAGTACATGGGTTTTGTAAAGATTACCCCTCTTGCGACATTGCCTACAATGCGGTTATGCCTCTAAGTCGTGCTTCGACACGTGGGAGATATAGTCGCATCGTGGATGTTACAACCAAACTCACCAAAATTGATAGCAACTACTCCTACAAGTGCCTAGAGCCTATATCATGCATTATAACTACTTGGGACCATATAAATTTGACATGCAAGCTCAAGAACAGGGTCACCTAAGCGGCAAAAATATGCAATGAATAAAGCACTAGAACAAAAACTAATTGGACCATTGGAGGAGTAACATACCAAGGAACAATCCTCCCAAAGCAGTTTTGTGAGAGATTCTTTGAGCAAGGAGATCGAAAATCGCAGCAAAATGAGCTAGAACTCGTGCTTGAGCTGGCTGCTGATTTTTTTGGGAGGAAGAAGAAGTGTGTGGGTGCAGGAATAAGTGGAGGGGAGCCACCATGGGCCCACGAGGCAGGGGGCGCGCCCTGTAGGGGTGGGCGCGCCCTGGACCCTTGTGCCCAGGTGCTTGCTCCCCCTGCTGTGTTCTCAGTGCCAGATATTCTCAAATATTGCAGAAAAATCATATTTAAATTTCAGGGCATTTGGAGAACTTTTATTTTTGGGGTATTTTTTATTGCATGGATAATTCATAAAACAGACATAAATTACTATTTTTGCTTTATTAAATATAAATAACAGAAAGTAAAAAGAGGGTACAGAGAGTTGTGTTTTCTAAATTCATCCATCTCATGCTCATCAAAAGGAATCCATTAACAAGGTTGATCAGGTCTTGTTAACAAACTCATTCCGAATAACATGGAACCGGAGAATTTTCGAATAACACTAGGTTACCTCAACGGGGATATGCACATCCCCAACAATAGGAATATCATATTTCTTCTTGACAGTAGGAAGAGGAAATTCAAAACCTCCAAAAATAATCGATGAAAATTTTCCAATAGAGTTTATACTATGAACTTGAGGTTGTTTCCTCGGAAAGTGTACCGTATGCTCATTACCATTAACATGAAAAGTGACATTGCCTTTGGTGCAATCAATAACAGCCCCTGCAGTATTCAAAAAGGGTCTTCCAAGAATAATAGACATACTATCGTCCTCGGGAATATCAAGAATAACAAAGTCCGTTAAAATAGTAACGTTTGCAACCACAACAGGCACATTCTCACAAATACCGACAAGTATAGCAGTTGATTTATCAGCCATTTGCAAAGATATTTCAGTAGGTGTCAACTTATTCAAATCAAGTTTACGATATAAAGAGAGAGGCATAACACTAACACCGGCTCCAAGATCACATAAAGCAGTTTTAACATAGTTTCTTTTAATGGAGCATGGTATAGTTGGTACTCCGAGATCTCCAAGTTTCTTTGGTATCCCTCCCTTAAAAGTATAATTAGCAAGCATGGTGTAAATTTCAGCTTCCGGTATCTTTCTTTTATTAGTAACAATATCTTTCATGTACTTAGCATAAGGATTCATTTTAAGCATATCAGTCAAACGCATACGAAAAAAGATAGGTCTATTCATTTCAGAAAAGCGCTCAATATCCTCATCATCATTTTTCTTGGATGGCTTAGGAGGAAAAAGGCATGGGTTTCTAAACCCAAGGCTCTATTTCCTTACTGTGTTTCCTAGCAACAAAGTCTCTTTTGTCATAACGTTGATTCTTTGATTGTGGGTTATCAAGATCAACAGCAGGTTCAATCTCTACATCATTGTCATTACTAGGTTGAGCATCAACATGAACATCATTATTAACATTATCACTAGGTTCATGCTCATTACCAGATTGTGTTTCAGCATCAGAAATAGAGATATCATTGGGATTATCAGGGGTGTAAATAACAGGTTCACTAGAAGCATGCAAAGTCCTATCATTTTTCTTTTTATTCCTCTTGGAAGGACTAGGTGCATCAATATCATTTCTCTGAGAATCTTGCTCAATTCTCTTAGGATGGCCATCAGGATACAAAGGTTCCTGGGTCATTTTACCACCTCTAGTCATAACTCTAACAGCACTATCAATTTTCTTACTATTTAATTCATTGAGCAAATCATTCTGAGCTTTAAGTACTTGTTCTACTTGAGTGGTAACCATAGAAGCATGTTTACTAATGAGTTTAAGTTCACCTTTAACTCTAGACATATAATCACCCAAGTGTTCAATCATATAAGCATTTTGTTTCAATTGTCTACCAAAATAAGCATTGAAGTCTTCTTGCTTAACCATAAAGTTATCAAACTCATCCAAACATTGGCTAGCAAACTTAGTAGGAGGGATTTTAGCTTTATCATATCTATAGAGAGAATTTACCTTTACTACCTGTGTCGGGTTATCAAGACCATGTGTTTCTTCAACATGTGGTAAATTAAGACCATGTATTTCTTCAATAGGAGGTAAATTCTTAGCATCTTCAGCTTTAATGCCCTTTTCTTTCATGGATTTCTTTGCCTCTTGCATATCTTCAGGACTGAGAAATAGAACACCCCTTTTCTTCGGAGTTGGTTTAGGAATAGGCTCAGGAGTTGGCTCAGGAGCTGGCTCAGGAAGTGTCCAATTATTTTCATTTGTCAACATATTATTCAATAGAATTTCAGCTTCATCCGGTATTCTTTCCCTAAAAACAGAACCAACACAACTATCCAGGTGGTCTCTGGAAGCATCGGTTAGTCCATTATAAAAGATATCAAGTAGTTCATTTTTCTTAAGAGGATGATCAGGCAAAGCATTAAGTAATTGGAGAAGCCTCCCCCAAGCTTGTGGGATACTCTCTTCTTCAATTTTCACAAAATTATATATATCCCTTAAGGCAGCTTGTTTCTTATGAGCAGGGAAATATTTAGCAGAGAAGTAATAAATCATATCCTGGGGACTACACACACAACCAGGATCAAGAGAATTAAACCATATCTTAGCATCACCCTTTAACGAGAACAGAAATATTTTAAGGATATAAAAGTAGTGAGTTCTCTCATCATTAGTGAACAAGGTGGCTATATCATTTAATTTAGTAAGATGTGCCACAACAGTTTCAGATTCGTAGCCATAAAAAGGATCAGATTCAACCAAAGTAATTATATCAAGATCAATAGAGAATTCATAATCCTTATCTGTAACAAAGATAGGTGAAGTAGCATAAGCAGGATTATATTTCATTCTAGCATTCAGAGTTTTTTGTTTAAGCTTAGCTAATAACTTCTTAAGATCACTTCTATCATTGCATGCAAGAAAGTCTCTTTTAGTTTCTTCATCCATAACATAGCCCTTAGGCATGACAAGCAATTCATATTTATTAGGAGAGCCTTCATCATCACTTTCATCAATATCATCAGTTTCAATAATTTCATTCTCTCTAGCCCTAGCAAGTTGTTCATCAAGAAATTCACCAAGTGGCACAGTAGTATCAAGCATAGAAGTAGTTTCATCATAAGTATCATGCATAGCAGAAGTGGCATCATCAATAATATGCGACATATCAGAATTAATAGAAGAAGCAGGTTTAGGGTCGCAAGCTTACTCAAAACAGAAGGTGAATCAAGTGCAGAGCTAGATGGCAGTTCCTTACCTCCTCTCGTAGTTGAGGGATAAATTTTTGTTTTCGCGTCTTTCAAGTTCTTCATAGTGACCAGCAGATATAAATCCCAAGTGACTCAAAGAATAGAGCTATGCTCCCCGGCAACGGCGCCATAAAATAGTCTTGATAACCCACAAGTATAGGGGATCGCAATAGTTTTCGAGGGTAGAGTATTCAACCCAAATTTATTGGTTGAACACAAGGGGAGCCAAAGAATATTCTCAAGTATTAGTAGCTGAGTTGTCAATTCAACCACACCTGGATAACTTAATATCTGCAGCAAGGTATTTAGTAGCAAAGTAATATGATAGTAGTGGTAACGGTGGCAAAAGGTAACGGTAGCAAAAGTAATATTTTTGGTGTTTTATAGTGATTGTAACAATAGCAACAGAAAAGTAAATAAGCGAAGAACAATATATG
The DNA here is from genome assembly GCF_018294505.1 of Triticum aestivum. Classification (NCBI taxonomy): domain Eukaryota; kingdom Viridiplantae; phylum Streptophyta; class Magnoliopsida; order Poales; family Poaceae; genus Triticum; species Triticum aestivum. Next base: position 362,322,486 of record NC_057806.1, on the reverse strand, counting down.
GAAAGCTCGTAAGCATTGGATCGGTGATGGAGAATTATGCCGGATGTGGTTCATCATGTAACACTCATAACATAGGGTGACACAGAACTAGCTCCAATTCATCAATGTAATGTAGGCGTGTATTCCGAATATAGTCATGCGTGCTTATGGAAAAGAACTTGCATGACATCTTTTGTCCTACCCTCCCGTGGCAGCAGGGTCCTAATGGAAACTAAGGGATATTAAGGCCTCCTTTTAATAGAGTATTGGACCAAAGCATTAACACATAGTGAATACATGAACTCCTCAAACTACGGTCATCACCCGGAGTGGTCCCAACTGTTGTCATTTCGGGGTTGCTGGATCATAACACATAGTAGGTGACTATAGACTTGCAAGATAGGATCAAGAACTCACATATATTCATGAAAACATAATAGGTTCATATCTGAAATCATGGCACTCGGGCCCTAGTGACAAGCATTAAGCATAGCAAAGTCATAGCAACATCAATCTCAAACATAGTGGATACTAGGGATCAAAGCCTAACAAAACTAACTCGATTACATGATAAATCTCATCCAACCCATCAACGTCCAACAAGCCTACGATGGAATTACTCACGCACGGCGGTGAGCATCATGAAATTGGTGATGGAGAAAGGTTGATTATGACGACGGCGACGGACTCCCCTCTCCGGAGCCCCGAACGGACTCCAGATCATCCCTCCCGAGAGAGTTTAGGGCTTGGCGGTGGCTCTGTATCGTAAAACGCGATGAACCCTTCTCCCTGATTTTTTCTCCCCGAACATGAATATATGGAGTTGGAGTTGAGGTCGGTGGAGCTCCAGGGGGCCCACGAGGCAGGGGGCGTGCCCCCACCCTCGTGGCTAGTATTTTTTATATATTCCAAAATAATTCTCCGATGATTCTCAGGTCATTCCGAGAACTTTTATTTCTGCACAAAAATAACACCATGGCAATTCTGCTGAAAATAGCGTTAGTCCGGGTTAGTTCCATTCAAATCATGCAAGTTAGATTCCAAAACAAGGGCAAAAGTGTTTGGAAAAGTAGATACGACGGAGACGTATCATAGTTCAAATTTGAATTATGCACATTAAATGACCATAAACTCAATTAATGTATAAAAAAGGCCGAATGAACCTGAAATAATTCCAAAATTTAACATGACACTCATATAGTTCTATGTTGCCTTTGTAAATAAAATCAAGGGGGCAGCTGAAAGGATCGAGAAGAGGTGTCTAGAGCGGGGTGATTAGACCCTCAACAAAGAAAGTAGCAGTTTTTAAGTTCTTCAAGTTAAGGTGGAGTTTTAGCACAAGTTTAAACATTCACAATACATTCAAGCAAGCATGGCAAGAGTATATGAGTAGCGGAAAGTAAAGCATGCAAATTGCAAGAAAGTAAAGGGATGGGATTGGAGTGTGCAAATGTAATTGGAGACACAAAGATTTTTGGCGTGGTTCCGATACGTGGTGCTATCATACATCCACGTTAATGGAGACTTCAACCCACGAAGGGTAACGATTGCGCGAGTCCACGGAGGGCTCCACCCACGAAGGGTCCACGAAGAAGCAACCTTGTCTATCCCACCATGGTCATCGCCCACGAAGGACTTGCCTCACTTGGGTAGATCTTCACGAAGTAGGCGATCTCCTTGCCCTTACAAACTCCTTGGTTCAACTCCATGATCTTGATGGAGGCTCCCAAGTGACACCTAACCAATCTAGGAGACAGCACTCTCCAAAAGGTAATAGATGGTGTGTTGATGATGAACTCCTTGCCCTTGTGCTTCAAATGATAGTCTCCCCAACACTCAACTCTCTCTCTCTCTCTCAGATTTGGATCTGGTGGAAAGATGATTTGAGTGGAAAGCAACTTGGGAAGGAAAGAGATCAAGATTCTTGTGGTTGGATTGGAATGTCTTGGTCTCAACACATGAGTGGGTGGTTCTCCCTCAGAAAATGAGTAGTGGATGTGTAGACACGTTCTGATGGCTCTGTCTCAAATGGATAAGGGGGTGGAGGGGTATTTATAGCCTCCACACAAAATCTAACCGTTACACACAAAAGAGCCAACTCGGTCAGACCGAATTTGTGAACTCGGTGAGACCGATTCAGGTCGAAATGTGAACGTTAGGATTTTTGGTGGGACCTATGTGCTAGGGTTAGGGTAAAACCTCAACTCGGTTTGACCGATTACACAAACTCGGTGAGACCGATTTTGGTAATAAGCAAACAGAGAGTTGGTCGAGAAAACTCGGTGAGACCGACTGCGTATCTCGGTGAGACCGAAATAATTGCAACAGGCAACAGAGAGTTTGCAAGCCTATCTCGGTGAGACCAAGATCCCATCGGTGAGACTGAACTAATTAGGGTTTCTGGCAGTGGCTATGTCAAGTGAACTAGGTGGCGCTGGATAGATCAAATCGGTGAGGCCGAGTTTGACTTTAGGTTTAGGACATATGTGGAAATGAGAAAGTGGTTGAGGGCTTTGGAGCATATCACTAAGCACTTGAGCAAGTAGACCATTAAGCAACACGTCATCCCCCTTTAATAGTATTGGCTTTCCTATGGACTCAATGTGATCTTGGATCACTAAAATAGAAATGAAGAGCCTTGAGCTTTTGCGAATCTTCTGTCCTTAGCTTCTTAAAGGGGTTCCACATCCTCTTGTCCATGCCACGCCTTTGTTGAACTTTCTGAAATATACTAGATAAAAATATTAATCCAACAAGAGATTTGTCGACATTAATTACCAAAATCACCCAGGGAGCACTTGTGCTTTCAATCTCCCCCTTTTTGGTAATTGATGACAACATACATCAAAGCTTCAGATAAAGATATGAAGGATAACAAGTAAAGCTTTGGAAAGAAATGTAACATGCATATGCTCCCCCTACATTTATGCAATCTTGTAATTATAGAATATAAGAGCATGTGAGTGCATAAGCATGTCAGAGCAAGCAATGAGTTACATGTGTCTTGGCTATATGCATCAGAGCAAATGATGTAAATTCAGGAAAGATACCTTCATGCTCATGAGTCCTTCTTGCAAATAGTATGTACATCAGCAAGAGATCATCATGCACATAAGTTTGATGCATATACTTACCTTGTGGTCTTGATCTGACTTTGGAAGAGATGATCCTGAGAAAACAGGGTTAGATAACACATGAGCATCTACTAAACAGAGCAAGAACATAAAACCACAAGAGTACCAAGACTGGGATGACATGTAGTGAGTGAGTACTTAGTACTCTATTTGGATATAGACATGTCCCCAAAGAATACAGATATGCAAAGAATTCCAAAGATTTTCTTCCCGTAGAAAGGAACTCTTTCTCCCCCTGAATCTGATATTGGATAATGGGAGAAGATAGGGAAAGAAGAAAATCAGAGCAAAATAATCGTAACACATACTAACATGTCTTTCCCCTCTTGAAGACATGTGACTTTTCTCCTTTAAGGATAATAAGCATCTGGAGAAGCTTAAGATGTGCTTTCTCTCTCATGTGATAAGCTTTGATGTGCTCTATCTCCCCCTTTGACATCAATTTCCAAGAAGGGGTCTTCGAGAGCATGAGTCAAATAGGTTTGGTCCTTGAGTCACATTACAAAGGAACATGTAAATGCTGGTAGAGGACAAGAATCATCGAGTGGAGCTAGAACGAGAAATGCAGAATGCAAATGGCAAAATATTTTCTCAGTATTGAAATCGGTGACTCCGAGTTATTCCCATCGGAGACACCGAGTTGGCAGTGTCAAAGATGATGCATATCGGTCAGACAGGGTTTGTCCTTGTCGGTTGGACCGTTGAACAATCTACAATGTAGTTGCAGTTCGGTCTAGTCGAGAGGTAGAAGTCAGTGAGACCGAGTTCAATACGGAGGAAATATTTTGTCATCTCAGCTCACTAGGCAAATAAGATCTCACAAAGATTTGCAGGGAATTAACTAAAAGATTTGCAATGAATTGGATGCATGGAATGCAGAACATAACAGAGAAAAAGAAAAGAAAAGAAATCTAGACGAAGTGACAGGGAAACATGCTAGGCACAAATGCAAGAACTCAAAGAAACACTAGAGAACTTCATCTAGAGAGGGTCGGTGAGAAAGTCACCTATGTTGGAGTATACTGACTGAGGAGTCAAGTGAGAACACTTGATCGTAGGTCATACTCATCGTTTAAGCTCAAAATGGGGTGACCATTTTTTGTTTAAGCATTTTGATGTATTCACATCTTGTTGATCTGCTTTGACCCATGGCTTGGGGTAAAGCTTTTCTAAGATGGAATGACATACCTTGGGTGGTGGTGTTGATCTTGATCATGTAGTTGAACTTGTGTAGGGTGATCAAGGTTGATGTAGCTCATCAAGAGTTGGGAGCGCCACTTGTAGTTTGAGTTCATATACCTACATGGCTTAGTCTTGCAAGGAAGAGCACTTGTGTATCCAAAGTGAGAATCATGAAATTTGATACCAAATGAAATTTGATATATAGAAATTGTCAAAGGATATTTTGAAAGGTTTCATGCTTCCTTGTCTTCAACCACCATATTGTAGAGACTTGGTGATGTAGAGATTGTTCAAGATATGAATGAGTTGCAATCTCATAGCTTTGGATTGATCCAAGTACCTATAAGGGTTAGATGACATGCAAGGGTACAAGTAGATCCAGGACATATGATCATCATCATAAGAGAAATATCAAGGATTAGTCAAAGGCTCATGCCTGGCATGCATCCAAATGGAGTTTCTAATCCAAGTTTGAGGCATCAATAATGTTGAATTCACCTCTAAAATGGAAAAATACTTTCTCATCAAGCGGTTTGGTGAATATATCCTCCAATTGCTTATTGGTACGAACATGCTTAAGATCGATGTCTCATTTAGCAAGATGATCTCGAATGAAATGATGACAAACTTCAATATGCTTAGTTTGAGAATGTTGCACGGGATTGTGAGCAATCTTAATAGAACTTTCACTATCACAAAGCAACAGAACATGTTTCACATATATCCCATAATCTTTAAGAGTTTGGGTCATCCAAAGTAATTGAGCACAAACATGAACCGGCGGCAATGTATTCTGCTTCTGCGGTGGATAAGGATACCGAGTTTTGTTTCTTGGAGGACCAAGACACAGGAGATCTACCACTAAATTGACAAGTACCCGAAGTGGACTTTCTATCAACCTTGTCTCCGGCATAGTCCGAATCGAAGTAGCCAACAAGATCCAAAGAAGGCCTCTCAGGATACCAAATGCCAAAGTTTGGTGTATGAATTAAGTATCTGACTATCCTTTTCATAGCCTTAAGATGACATTCTTTAGGGGCCGCTGATATCGTGCACACATGCACACACTTAGCATAATATCGGGACGGGAGGCACATAGATATAACAATGAACCAATCATAGAGCGGTAAACCTTTTGGTCAACCGGTTTGCCATCCTTAGTCAAGTCAAGATGTCCACTAGTAGTCATGGGTGTTTTCATACCTTTGCTTTCTTGCATGTTGAACTTCTTGAATAAGTCCTTGGTATACTTTTTTTTGGTAAACAAAGGTACCCTCCTTAGTTTGCTTGATTTTCAAACCAAGAAAGAACTTGAGTTCACTCATCATAGACATCTCAAACTTCTCTGACATTAGCCTTCCAAACTTTTCACTAAAATGAGGGTTAGTCGAACCGAATATGATATCATCAACATAAATTTGGCACACAAATAATTCACCATTAACCCTTTTAGTAAAAAGAGTGGAATCAATTTTTCCATTCTCAAAGCCTTTTTCAATAAGGAACTTGGTCAAGCATTTATACCACACTCTAGGAGCTTGTTTAAGACCATAAAGAGCTTTGTGAAGTTTGTAAACATGGTCGGGTTTCTTAGGATTAACGAAGCCGGGAGGTTTTTTAACATATTCCTCCTCAATTTCACCATTTAGAAAAGCACTTTTAATGTCCATTTGATACAATGTGATATCATGATGATTGGCATAAGCAAGTAAGATGTCTATGGACTCAAGTCTAGCAACGGGGGCATATGTCTCACCATAGTCCATACCTTCGACTTGAGTGTAGCCTTGAGCGACGAGATGGGCCTTGTTGCGTACAACTTGTCCATCTTCATCTTGTTTATTCTGAAACACCCATTTGGTACCAATGACATTTTGGTTGTTGTTCGGCTTTTCTACCAATGTCCACAATTGGTTCCTCTCGAAATTGTGTAGCTCTTCATGCATAGCGTTCACCCAGTCCGGATCATCAAGCGCTTCTTCTACCTTCATAGGTTCAATACTAGAGATGAATGAATAATGTTCACAGAAATTAGCTAAACGAGTTTTAGAGCGAGTAATTCTCCTGGTTTGGATATCGTCAAAGATTTGTTCGACGAGATGGTCTCTTGAGACTCTTGCTCTAACATGTGAGAGCTTTAGTTTGGGTCGGGGTGGAACATCTTCTTCATCATCTTGTTCGTCCTCTTGGCCTTCTTCGTTTTTGGTGTTGTTGTTCTCTTGTGGAGGTGGAGAAGGAGGTTGATGAGGTTCATCTTGGTGTACTTCCTCGTTTTCTTCATCTTGGCGTGTCCCCCTTGTGGATGCCTCCGAGTCAATTCGTGGTTCACCTTGTCGTGAGGTAGAAGCTTCCACTTGGATGGATGAAGTACTCTCCTTCACCTCCGTTGGATGGATCTTGCCAATAGACAAGTCTTGGATTGCTTGCGAAGGGTCTTTGTCTCCTACATCAATTGGCAATTGCTCTACTTGCGAGCCGTTAGATTCATCAAACTTCACATCTGCCATCTATTCAATCTTTCGAGTGAAATTGTTGTAGACACAGTAAGTGTGAGAGTTTGAGCCATAACCGAGTAGGAAACCCTCATGAGATTTAGTAGCAAATTTAGAACGACAATGCTTATCAAGAATATAGCACTTTGAGTCGAATACTCGAAAGTATCCAACTTGGGGTTTGTTACCGGTGTGAAGCTCGTATGCCGTCTTGCCGAGTAGCTTGTGAAGATATAGATGATTTGGTGCATGACAGTCTGTCTCAACCGCTTTCGCCCAAAAGTGTTTTGGCATCTTGTACTCATCAAGCATCGTTCTCGCCATCTAAATAAGAGTCCGATTCTTCCTCTGAACAACTCCATTTTGTTGAGGCATGTACGTAGCCGAGAATTCATGTGAAATCCCTTCTTCGTCAAGAACGTTGTCCACATTTGTGTTCTTGAACTCTGTTCCGTTGTCGCCGTGAACCTTCTTGATCTTCACTTCAAATTGATTTTGGGCCTTTATAGAAAAGTTCTTGAAGATCTTTTGGACCTGCGATTTATCATCAAGAAAGAACACCCACGTAAATCTTGAAAAATCATCGACTATGAATAAACCAAACGAATTTCCACCGAGACTTCTATAGGCATTTGGACCAAAAAGATCCATATGAAGTAGCTCGAGTGGTCTTCTCGTGGTCATGATGTTCTTCATAGGGTGGCTTCCTCCAACCTGTTTTCCTGGTTGACAAGCACTACACAATCTATCCTTATCAAATATAAAACCTTTCACTCCAAGGATATGATCACCTTTAATAAGCTTATCAAGATTTCGCATGCCCACATGTCCTAACCTTCTATGCCATAACCAACCTTTAGAAGATTTAGCAATTAAGCAAGTTCTAGATTGAGCCTTTTTAGTGAAATCGACAATGTATAGATCACCTCTACGTATACCGGTAAAGACCATATTATGATTATCTCTTCGAAACACTTGGCAATCTACTTCAGTAAATAGGACATTGAAACCAAAGTCAACTAGTCTAGATACAAAAAGTAATTATAGCCAATAGATTCAACGAGCATATCATTTTGGATGGAGCTGTCATGTGAGATGGCCACCTTACCAAGGCCAACCACCTTACCCTTTGAGTTATCACCAAAAGTGACATATTTTCGAGGGCCGTTGTTTTCAACAAGCTCATGAAACATATCCTTGTCTTCGGTCATGTGATTGCTACATCCACTATCAAGAACCCATTCCTTTCTTCCAGCCATGTAGCCGCGAAGGTTAGCCATAAGACCAAAGTGTCTCATAGACTCATCGAGATCGAAGTCACTATCATCATCCTCATCATAGTATCCATGTTCAACATCGTCTTGTGATTGATCATCACCTAGAGAGAGTGATTCATTAGATTTATGATCATGACAATATTCATCATTGTGAATCCTAATGACTTCCGAGATGATATTACTAATGATTCCAACATCTCCTTTGGCACGCATAAGGTCACGAAGCTCAAATAAACAATCACTAAACTCAGGATCTCTAGGATTCATCTTACTTAAAGCAATTGACTTTTGAAGAATCACATCTAGATTTTGCAAGGAATAGTTTGGAAATCGTTCCTAAAGAAATCTCCATATGGTGTAAGCACAATCAAGAGTAGGCAAGCAAACCATCAGATTTCTAGGCAATCCTCTAATTATAAGATTGATTGTTATAAGATTGCGGATCATGTCAAGATACTCATTAGGGGTAGGATGCAAGGGGTCAACAAGGGATGCACACGGGCTAGTAATGTACTTGTTCCAATGGTATTCATTGAAAATCTCAAGCATCTCATTTTTCAAAGCATTAAAGAACTACCCATCAAGTATAGGCACTCTACATCTAAAACTCCCCGTCGTAGACTCATCCATCTTCCTCCAATGGTGATTAAAACAAAGCAATGGAAACCAATGCTCTAATACCAATTGAAAGGATTGAGAAGAGGTGTCTAGAGGGGGGTGATTAGACCCTCAACAAAGAAAAGTAGCAGTTTTTAAGTTCTTCAAGTTAAGGTGGAGTTTTAGAACAAGTTTAACGTTCACAATACATTTCAAGAAAGCATGGTAAGAGTATATGAGCAGCGGAAAGCAAAGCATGTAAATTGCAAGAAAGTAAAGGGATGGGATTGGAGTGTGCAAACACAATTGGAGACACGGAGATTTTTGGCGTGGTTCCGATACGTGGTACTATCATACATCCACGTTGATGGAGACTTCAACCCACGAAGGGTAACGGTTCGCGAGTCCACGGAGGGCTCCACCCACGAAGGGTCCACGAAGAAGCAACGTTGTCTATCCCACCATGGCCATCGCCCACGAAGGACTTGCCTCACTTGGGTAGATCTTCACGAAGTAGGTGATCTCCTTGCCCTTACAAACTCCTTGGTTCAACTCCACAATCTTGATGGAGGCTCCCAATTGACACCTAACCAATCTAGGAGACCCCACTCTCCAAAAGGTAATAGATGGTGTGTTGATGATGAACTCCTTGCTCTTGTGCTTCAAATGATAGTCTCCCCAACACTCAACTCTCTCTCACAGATTTGGATATGGTGGAAAGATGATTTGAGTGGAAAGCAACTTGGGAAGCCTAGAGATCAAGATTCTTGTGGTTGGATTGGAATGTCTTGGTCTCAACACATGAGTAGGTGGTTCTCTCTCGGAAAATGAGTAGTGGAAGTGTAGGAACATTCTGATGGCTCTATCTCAAATGGAGAAGGGGGAGGGGTATTTATAGCCTCCACACAAAATCTAACCATTACACACAAAAGAGCCAACTTGGTCAGACCGAATTTGTGAACTCGGTGAGACCGATTCAGTTCAAAATGTGAATGTTAGGATTTTCGGTGGGACCGATGTGCTAGGGTTAGGGTAAAACCTAAACTCGGTTTGACTGATTACACAAACTCGGTGGGACCAATTTTGGTGATAAGCAAATAGAGAGTTGGTCAAGCAAACTTGGTGAGATCGACTGCGTATCTCAGTGAGACTGAAATAATTGCAACAGGCAACTGAGAGTTTGCAAGCCCATCTAGGTGAGACTCAGATCCCATCAGTGAGACCGAACTGATTAGGGTTTCTGGCTGTTGCTATGTCAAGTGAACTCGGTGGCGCCGGATAAATCAAATCGGTGAGGCCGAGTTTGACTTTAGGTTTTGGACATATGTGGAAATGAGAAAGTGGTTGTGGGCTTTGGAGCATATCACTAAGCACTTGAGCAAGTAGACCATTAAGCAACACCTCATCCCCTTTTAATAGTATTGGCTTTCCTATGGACTCAATGTGATCTTAGATCACTAAAATAGAAATGAAGAGCCTTGAGCTTTTGCCAATCTTCTGTCCTTAGCTTCTTGAAGGGGTTCCACATCCTCTTGTCCAGGCCACACCTTTGTTGAACTTTCTGAAATATACTAGATAAAAATATTAGTCCAACAAGAGATATTTTGACATTAATTACCAAAATCACCTAGGGAGCACTTGTGCTTTCAGCAGCGTATATCATTTTGTACACAAAGGTGACACGTTCCCTCTCAGAACCACGAGCATTGTTGAGAGAAGCTACGGTTTGCAAGAAGCTTATACCAAAAAAAATTCCAATTCGGCCAATTTTTTACGATAGCATGTTAGTACCATGACATAACACCATGCCAAGTTCCATGATTTTCATGCATGTTTTGGATTTAGAAGAATTTTATAACCAAGTTTCTCAATGTTCCCAGTCGAGCCACAATGCCCAGATGTTTGAATTCCATTCCCATTTCTTGCATGGGACCTAGAAATTCACCCGAAGACACACATGTTATTTTTCAACCAACTTTGGTGCACTCGAGGATGTGCTTGTAGTTCAAAATTGAATTATGCACATTAAATGACTAGAAACTCAATTAATGTATAAAAAAGGCCAAACGAACCCGGAGTAATCCCAAAATTTAACACGACACTCATATAGTTCTATGTTGCCTCTATAAAGAAAATCGGGGGGGGGGGGGGGCAGCGTATATCGCTTCACACACAAAGGTGACACGTTCCCTCTTAGAACCACGAGCCTTCTTGAGAGAAGATCCGGTTTGCAAGAAGCTTATACCAAAACTTGTTCCAATTCGGCCAAGTTTTTTACCACAACATGTTACTGCCATGACATGACACCATACCAAGTTTCATGATTTCCAGGCGAGTTTTGGATTTACAGGAATTTAAAAACCAAGTTTCTCAATGTTCTCGGGCGAGTCACGACACCCAGATGTTTGAATTTCATTCCCATTTCTTGTATGGGACCTAGAAATTCACCCATGGACACACACGTGATTTTTCAACCAACTTTTGTGCACCGGAGCATGTGCTTGCAGTTCAAATTTGAATTATGCACATTAAATGTCCAGAAACTCAATTAATATATAAAAAAGGCCAAACGAACCCGGAATGTAAACTTAACTAATATGTTCTCTATGTGGGGCATTTAATAAATGTCTATTATATATGTTTTCTACCCTATTCAAATTTAATATATATGACAATTAGATGCTCTCACATAATCTATTATTGGCACTATAGGGGATGTTGATTCCTATCAACTACCATATCCTAAAGGTTAAAACAGGTACATAATCATCTTTTTTGTTATGCACAGTGCACTACCAACCCCTGTACGATGATGCACATTAAACTGTTGATACGAGTTTTATGTAAACCAGAGGCTTAAATTTGATTTTCATATTGTTTGAAATTGTGTCAATAAATATATTTTTAAGAATATTGTTTGCAGATGTTGTCAAATGTGTGTATGAAAGATGCCCCCCCATTGCAACGCACGGGCATGTTTTGCTAGTGTATAAAAAGGCCTAACAAACCCAGAATAATTCCAAAATTTAACAGGGCACTCATATAGTTCAATGTTGCCTCTGTAAAGAAAATCAGGGGGAGGTAGCGTATATCATTTCGCACACAAAGGTGACACGTTCCCTCTCGGAACCACGAGGCTTGTTGAGAGAATCTCCGGTTTGGCAAGAAGCTCATACCAAAACTTGTCCCAATTCAGCCAAAAATTATACATACGAAAACGGGGTTTAGATTATCCCGAACATCTCGCTACCTAGACCAATGTACTGTGATTTCAATGCAACATAAAATGGATACACATATTTGAATTGGAGATGATACGTCTCCAACGTATCTATAATTTTTGATTGCTCCATGCTATATTATCTTCTGTTTTGGACATTATTGGGCTTTATTATTCACTTTTATATTATTTTTGGGACTAACCTATTAACCGGAGGCCCAGCCCAGAATTGCTGTTTTTGCCTATTTTAGGGTTTCGAAGAAAAGGAATATCAAACGGAGTCCAAACGGAATGAAACCTTTGGGAATGTGATTTTTGGAACGGACAAGATCCAGGAGACTTGGACCCTACGTCAAGCAACCAACAGGGAGGCCATGAGGTAGGGGGCGCGCTTAGCCCCCCAGGCGCGCCCTCCACCCCCGTGGGCCCCTTATTGCTCCACCGACGTACTTCTTCCTCCTATATATACCTACGTACCCCCAAATGATCAGACACGGAGCCAAAACCCTAATTCCACCACCACAACTTTCTGTATCCATGAGATCCCATCTTGGGGCTTGTTCCGGAGCTCCGCCGGAGGGGGCATCGATCACGGAGGGCTTCTACATCGACACCATAGCCTCTCCGATGAAGTGTGAGTAGTTTACCTCAGACCTTCGGGTCCATAGTTATTAGCTAGATGGCTTCTTCTCTCTTTTTGGATCTCAATACAAAGTTCTCCCCCTCTCTTGTGGAGATCTATTCGATGTAATCTTCTTTTTGCGGTGTGTTTGTTGTGACCGATGAATTGTGGGTTTATGATCAAGTTTATCTATGAGCAATATTTGAATCTTCTCTGAATTCTTTTATGTATGATTGGTTATCTTTGCAAGTCTCTTCGAATTATCAGTTTGGTTTGGCCTACTAGATTGATCTTTCTTGCAATGGGAGAAGTGCTTAGCTTTGGGTTCAATCTTGCGGTATCCTTTCCCAGTGATAGTAGGGGCAACAAGGCACGTATTGTATTGTTGCCATCGACGATAACAAGATGGGGTTTTCATCATATTGCATGAGTTTATCCCTCTACATCATGTCATCTTGCTTAAGGCATTACTCTGTTCTTATGAACTTAATACTCTAGATGCATGCTGGATAGCGGTCAATGTGTGGAGTAATAGTAGTAGATGCAGGCAGGAGTCGGTCTACTTGTCTCGGACGTGATGCCTATATACATGATCATACCTATATATTCTCATAACTATGCTCAATTCTGTCAATTGCTCAACAGTAATTTGTTCACCCACCGTAAAATACTTATGCTCTTGAGAGAAGCCACTAGTGAAACCTATGGCCCCTGGGTCTATCTTTATCATATTAATCTCCAATACTTAGTTATTTTCATTGCCTTTATTTTACTTTGCATCTTTATCATTAAAAATACAAAAAATATTATCTTATCATATCTATCAGATCTCACTCTCGTAAGTGACCGTGTAGGGATTGACAGCCCCTTATCGCATTGGTTGCGAGGATTTATTTGTTTTGCGTAGGTGCGAGGGACTCGCACGTATCCTCCCACTGGATTTATACCTTGGTTCTCAAAAGCTGAGGGAAATACTTACGCTACTTTGCTGCACCACCCTTTCCTCTTCAAAGGAAAACCAACGCAAGTGCTCAAGAGGTAGCAAGAAGGATTTCTGGCGTCGTTTGCTGGGGAGGTCTACGCAAAAGTCAACATACCAAGTACCCATCACAAACCCTTCTCTCCCGCATTACATTATTTGCCATTTGCATCTCGTTTTCCTCTCCCCCACTTCACCCTTGCCGTTTTATTCGCCCCCTCTCTCTCTATCCTCCCTCTCTTTTCCGTTCGCCTCTTTTCCATTTGCTTGTCGTTATGGCTAGTACCTTTTCTTCTCCATTGTCTCCCAAGAATGAAGTTCTAAATTTTAAGCAAAGGGAGGGAGAAAATCTAAAAGATGCTTGGTATAGAATTTGCAATGCTCAAAATAGATCTACCATGAAGCAATCTACTTCCGTTCTTCTTCGCAATTTTTATGTAGGCGCTACTCCTTGGCACAGATATATCCTTGATACCATTATCGGAGGGAACTTCTTGCATAGCCATACTTTTGATTCTTATAATGCTATGATAGATTTGTTTGGCTCACCACCTCTTTTGGTTAATGGAACTATGTTAACTTTGGAGCATGTAATGCAAAAACTTGAAATTATTGAAAATAAAGTTGCTACCGTTGAGTTAATTGAAAATTTCGATAAAAACATCCACAACCAAATTACCCAATGTGGATCTATAGTAGGAGTAGCTTTGAAAAATATTAAAGAGAAGGAACCTATAGTTAATGAAAGAATAAATCATGATTCCACTAGAATCGATAAACTTGAGGGTATTATTACCAACTTGGGAACCGCTTTTTCTTTCGTAAAGAATACTCCAAGTCCTCCCACTAAAATTGCCAAGCTTATGTATGTTCCTAAAAATAAGGGTGAATCTTCTAGTAAGGAAACTGCGGATCTCAAATCTATAAGTATTCATCCCAATCTTTTTGCTATCATTAAGGAACCATTTGTTACAAATGAATTTCTCGATATTGTGCCTAAAAGTTTGATAATCAATAAAAAGAAAGAAATTCATAAGGATGGTAGATGCCTTATTGAAGAATTGCCTACCAAAGATGGCAATACCTAGATCTATCCTTGCTTTTTATGCCTAGCTAGGGGCGTTAAACGATAGCGCTTGTTGGGAGACATCCCAATTTTATTTTTATTCCTTGCTTTTTGCTCCTGTTTCGTAATAAATAATTTATCTAGACTCTGTTTTGGTTGTGTTTTTTGTGTTTAATTAGTGTTTGAGCCAAGTAGAACCGTTGGGAAGACTTGGGGAAAGTCTTGTTAATCTTGCTGTAAAAAACAGAAACTTTAGCACTCACGAGAACTGCTGCCGTTTTTATTTGGAAAGTTCTATTTAGTTAATTCTTTTGGAAGATGATTAACAGATAAATTCCTCACGTCCAGAAATTTATTTTAGAATTTTTGGGGTTCCAGATCTTGTGCTAGCTACAGATTACTACAGACTGTTCTGTTTTTGACAGATTCTGTTTTTCGTGTGTTGTTTGCTTATTTTGATGAATCTATGGCTAGTAAAATAGTTTATAAACCATATAGAAGTTGGAATACAGTAGGTTTAACACCAATATAAATAAAGAATGAGTTCATTACAGTACCTTGAAGTGGTCTTTTGTTTTCCGTCGCTAACGGAGCTCATGAGATTTTCTACTTTAAGTTTTGTGTTGTGAAGTTTTCAACTTTTGGGTAAAGATTTGATGGATTATAGAACAAGGAGTGGCAAGAGCCTAAGCTTGGGGATGACCATGGCACCCCCAAGATAATCTAAGGACACCAAAAATGCAAAGCTTTGGGATGCCCCGGATGTCATCCCCTCTTTCGTCTACTTCTATCGGTAACTTTACTTGAAGCTATATTTTTATTCACCACATGATATGTGTTTTTCTTGGAGCGTCTTGTATGATTTGAGTCTTTATTTATTAGTTTACCACAATCATCTTTTCTGTACACACCTTTTGAGAGAGACACATATGATTTGTAAATTATTAGAATAATCTATGTGCTTCACTTATATCTTTTGAGCTGTATAGTTTTGCTCTAGTACTTCACTTATATCTCTTGGAGCACGGTGGTGGATTTGTTTTATAGAAACTATTGATCTCTCATGCTTCACTTAGATTATTTTGAGAGTCTTAAATAGCATGGTAATTTGCTTAAATAATCCTAATATGCTAGGTATACAAGATTAATAATAAAATTCTCTTATGAGTGTGTTGAATACTATGAGAAGTTTGATACTTGATAATTGTTTTGAGATATGGAGATGGTGATATTTGAGTCCTGCTAGTTGAGTAGTTGTGAATTTGAGAAATACTTGTGTTAAAGTTTGTGATTCCCGCAGCATGCACGTATGGTGAACCGTTATGTGATGAAGTCAGAGCATGATTTATTTATTGATTGTCTT
This sequence comes from Triticum aestivum, assembly GCF_018294505.1. Lineage (NCBI taxonomy): Eukaryota > Viridiplantae > Streptophyta > Magnoliopsida > Poales > Poaceae > Triticum > Triticum aestivum. The sequence continues at coordinate 362,306,575 of NC_057806.1, read as the reverse complement.
CCTTATGAGTGGCGGTCGGGGATGCGCGATGGTCTTTTCCTACCAATCTATCCCCCTAGGAGCATGCGCGTAATACTTTGCTTTGATAGCTTGTAGATTTTTGCAATAAGTATATGAGTTCTTTATGACTAATGTTGAGTCCATGGATCATACGCACTCTCACCCTCCCACCATTGCTAGCCTCTCTAATATCGCACACCTTTCGCCGGTGCCATACACCCACCATATACCTTCCTTAAAACAGCAACATACCTACCTATCATGGCATTTCCATAGCCATTCCGAGATATATTGCCATGCAACTTTCCGCCATTCCGTTTACTATGACACGCTCCATCATTGTCATATTGCTTTGCATGATCATGTAGTTGACATTGTATTTGTGGCAAAGCCACCGTTCATAATTCTTTCATACATGTCACTCTTGAGTCATTGCATATCCCGGTACACCGCCAAAGGCATTCATATAGAGTCATATCTTGTTCTAAGTATCGAGTTGTAATTGTTGAGTTGTAAGTAAATAAAAGTGTGATGATCATCATTATTAGGGCATTGTCCCAATGAGGAAAGGATGATGGAGACTATGATTTCCCCACAAGTCGGGATGAGACTCCGGACGAAAAATAAAAATAAAAAATAAAAAATAGGCCATAAAAAAGAGGAAAGGCCCAAATAAAAAAATGAGAGAAAAAGAGAGAAGGGACAATGCTACTATCCTTTTACCACACTCGTGCTTCAAACTAGCACCATGATCTTCATAATAGAGAGTCTCCTATGTTATCACTTCCATATACTAGTGAGAATTATTCATTATAGAACTTGGCTTGTATATTCCAATGATGGGCTTCCTCAAAATGCCCTAGGTCTTCGTGAGCAAGCAAGTTGGATGCACACCCACTTAGTTTCTTTTTGAGCTTTCATATACTTATAGCTCTAGTGCATCCGTTGCATGGCAGTCCTTACTCACTCACATTGATATCTATTGATGGACATCTCCATAGCCCGTTGATACGCCTAGTTGATGTGAGACTATCTTCTCCCTTGTTGTCTCCTCCACAACCACCATTCTATTCTACCTAAAGTGCTATATCCATGGCTCACGCTCATGTATTGCGTGAAGATTGAAAAAGTTTGAGAACACCAAAAGTATGAAACAATTGCTTGGCTTGTCATCGGGGTTGCGCATGATTTAAATACTTTGTGTGGTGAAGATAGAGCATAGCCAGACTATATGATTTTGTAGGGATAACTTTCTTGGCCATGTTATTTTGAAGAGACATAATTGCTTAGTTAGTATGCTTGAAGTATTATTATTTCTATGTCAATATTAAACTTTTGTCTTGAATCTTTTGGATCTGAATATTCATACCACAATTAAGAAGAATTACATTGAAAATATGCCAAGTAGCATTCCACATGAAAAATTCTGTTTTTATCATTTACCTACTCGAGGACGAACAGGAATTAAGCTTGGGGATGCTTGATACGTCTCCAACGTATCTATAATTTTTGATTGCTCCATGCTATATTATATTCTGTTTTGGACATTATTGGGCTTTATTATCCACTTTTATATTATTTTTGGGACTAACCTATTAACCGGAGGCCCAACCCAGAATTGTTGTTTTTGCCTATTTTAGGGTTTCGAAGAAAAGGAATATCAAACGGAGTCCAAACGGAATGAAACCTTCGGGAACGTGATTTTTGGAACGGACAAGATCCAGGAGACTTGGACCCTACGTCAAGCAACCAACCGGGAGGCCACAAGGTAGGGGGCGCGCCTACCCCCCCCCCCCCCAGGCGCGCCCTCCACCCTCGTGGGCCCCCTGTTGCTCCACCGATGTACTTCTTCCTCCTATATATACCTACGTACCCCCAAACGACCAGACAAGGAGCCAAAACCCTAATTCCACCGCCGCAACTTTCGGTATCCACGAGATCCCATCTTTGGGCCTGTTCCGGAGCTCTGCCGGAGGGGGCATCGATCAGAGAGGGCTTCTACATCAACACCATAGCCTCTCCGATGAAGTGTGAGTAGTTTACCTCAGACCTTCGGGTCCATAGTTATTAGCTAGATGGCTTCTTCTCTCTTTTTGGATCTCAATACAAAGTTCTCCCCCTCTCTTGTGGAGATCTATTCGATGTAATCTTCTTTTTGCGGTGTGTTTGTTGAGACCGATGAATTGTGGGTTTATTATCAAGTTTATCTATGAGCAATATTTGAATCTTCTCTGAATTCTTTTATGTATGATTGGTTATCTTTGCAAGTCTCTTTGAATTATCAGTTTGGTTTAGCCTACAGGTTGATCTTTCTTGCAATGGGAGAAGTGCTTTGCTTTGGGTTCAATCTTGCGGTGTCCTTTCCCATTGACAGTAGGGGCATCAAGGCACGTATTGTATTGTTGCCATTGAGGATAACAAGATGGGGTTTTCATCATATTGCATGAGTTTATCCCTCTACATCATGTCATCTTGCTTAAGGCGTTACTCTGTTCTTATGAACTTACTCCCTCCGGTCCTTTTTAGTTCGCATATAAGATTTGACTGAAGTCAAGCCTCGTAAAGTTTGACCAACTTTATAGAAAAAAGTACCAACATTCACAATCTGAAATCAATATCAATAGATGTTTCATGACTTAAAGTTTCATATTGTATAACTTTAGCATGGAAGATGTTGATATTTTTTCATATAAATACGGTCAAACTTTATGAAGTTTGACTTCAGAGAATTCTAATATGCAGAGTAAAAAGGAGCGGAGGGATTAATACTCTAGATGCATGCTGGATAGCGGTCAATGTGTGGAGTAATAGTAGTAGATGCAGGCAGGAGTCGGTCTACTTGTCTTGGACGTGATGCCTGTATACATGATCATACCTATATATTCTCATAACTTTGCTCAATTCTGTCAATTGCTCAACAGTAATTTGTTCACCCACCGTAAAATACCTATGCTTTTGAGAGAAGCCACTAGTGAAACCTATGGCCCCTGGGTCTATCTTTATCATATTAATCTCCAATACTTAGTTATTTTCATTGCCTTTATTTTACTTTGCATCTTTATCATAAAAATACCAAAAATATTATCTTATCATATCTATCAGATCTCACTCTCGTAAGTGACCGTGTAGGGATTGACAACCCCTTATCGCATTGGTTGCGAGGATTTATTTGTTTTGTGTAGGTACGAGGGACTTGCGCGTAGCCTCCTACTGGATTGATACATTGATTCTCAAAAACTGAGGGAAATACTTATGCTAGTTTGCTGCACCACCCTTTCCTCTTCAAGGGAAAACCAACGCAAGTGCTCAAGAGGTAGCAGGAGACTGTATGGTACATGTAGTTCATAGTGAAATATGATTACTGCTATATGCATGTTTTTTGTTATCAAGATAATATTTAAATGATGGTATAACTTGACAACAATCATATTCAAATAAGGAAAATTGATTCAAATTTAGTCCATATGGTAGACGACAATATATATGTTCATAGGGTGGAATAAAATGTTCATATATGATAGAAGATCAAAATGTAGGACTACATCCATTATAAACCGCAAGGTCACCTCACGATATATTCGAATTCAACATAACATGGATTCAAAAATTGAAATTCGAGATCCTGGCATTTGTAATCATATAAAAAGGGACATGTCTCTTTCTTGTGGTGGGAATTGATTTGTTTTTTCTTGTTGTTGAGGGAAGTGCGAATTGATTTGGTACTGTACAGGGTAATGTTGTTCTCCCGATTTTTTTACATTTTTCTTGTAGTTTTTTCAATGGCATTTATAGCAATATAGTAAAAGGGTACATGACTCTCTTGTGTCCTATATGAATTGTTTTGTTTGTACACGTTAAGTTTGTTCTGCCGAACATGGAATCCGCGCCTTGTTATCCCGAAATTTTCAAGCTCGAGTATCTTTTGTCTCATCTGCTATGAAACTCCCACCTCTTCAACCCACGCCGCGTCTTGTTAGCTCGAAATTTCAACGTGAGCGAAAACTCCCTCCTCATCCGAAATCGGTCCCGCAACCTAGACACGCGAAATCCCCCTTCTACCCCTCAGGCGTAAATGCCGGCTCGACGTCGCATGGTCAAAACCAGTGGGGGTACACTGGTAACTTACCCTACATTTTGGACAAGCACATCCCTAAGCCATGGCTCCCCTACCTTCCCCTTTGTCCCCCCATTCATACACCGAGGCCGCCAAAACAGGCGAAACCCAACGCTCCTCCGTTGGCCTCCCGACCGCCGCCCAGCCGGAGACTCTTCCCCGACGACGTCGTCCACATCAACACCTCGCCGTCCCTCATCCACCGAACCGGATAAGGATTTGTCGTCGATCTTGTCGTCCCGCCGGATCAGCCGCCCTGTCCTCCACCTCCAAGGAGCTGCCCCGATGTTTGCCTCGTCTATCGCGCCACCTCCATCCCACGGAACCGTCTTGACCTGCCCCACCGGAACTGCAACACCCTCACCAATTCCTCCAATGAAGCTGAGGCCTACTCGGCGCCACCAAGGAGGTTCTGCACTCACCGCTGCATTTTATCTTTTATTCGATCTCACGGGGCTGTCGGTGCTCGACACCGAGCAGCCATGGTAGGTCTCTATCGACATCATCATCACCGGCCACTTCATCCATGGTGTTTCTCCCACATGTTGTTGCTTCCTCGGCAACGACTTCCACGGCGGCACTAGCTGCAGCTGCTCCGGCTCTCGCTCGTGCTGTTGTTGCTGCTCCAGCTCTCACTCGCACTGCGGCTCTATTCTTGTTGTCGGTCACGCTGCTGCACTGCTCTTGCTTTCGTTTGTGCTACTGCTCTCCTCTACTATTGTTATCGGTCGCGCTGCTGCTCCGCTCTTGCTCTCATTCATGTTGTTGCTCTACTCTTGCTCTCGCTCGCGCTACTGCTGCTATTGCACAACCTCCGGCAGCTATATATAGGAGTTGCTACTTTAGCACTCGCTCGTGGTGCTGCTGCACGACTTACTCTCTGCTAGTGTGTTCCCTGCTCGAGCGGCTGCTAATTTAGGTCACTGCTTCTCTGCTACTAGTGCTCGAACGCCCTAAACATCTATTGCAATGCTCTACGACTAGTTTAATCAGTTTCGACAGTAAAATTTAGTTTCAACTGTAAACTTCAGTTTCTTCAGTTAAGTTCAGAGTGAACAGTATTTACAGCATCTGTCGGAGCGGCCGTGGCACGGCTGATGCGTTTTACATCTAGCACTTTTTGGTGATGTATTTTACATCATCTATTGCAGATGATATTAGAGTCCCACTTCAGATTAAGGTTGTCTGTCTTTTCCTGCTTTAGCCTCGCCACCGCACACCTCACCGAAGCTTCTCCAACAATGGAACCATCCATAACAGCGGAGCAGTACCCTCGGCGCTATTTCCAGAGGCCTCAGATCTTCTTCCCCGCCTCTGACTGTCACACCACCATCACCATCCTCCACATCCAACCCAATGATGCTGAGGTCGACAAGACTATGCCAAAGAGGTTGTACACTCGTCGCATCACTTTGTTACTCTGCATTCATGTCGATCCATCAAGAATCCTTTGCTATGGAACTACTATGGTACTACTATTCATGCATTTGGTTAGAAGGAGTGGAGCAATGCAAAACTGGAGGATTTTTTCCTTTGGTGTCTCTTTCAAAGAAAAAATGTAGGAATTGTAATATCCACTTGGACGTCCTTTTCAAATTAATATGCATGAAGAACAGGACTAATTGCATTACTGGCATAATAAGATTTTTTTTATTTTCACATGGTTTGACTTTAATTTGACCATGTTTCTCCATTCCTGTGTTCTTCCAATTCATGTGAACCAAACACCCAGGTTGACAGAAATCCTATGTTTCCAAATGCTCTCTTTTGCACGTGCATTCCTATCCTATTCGTGTGTTTTTTCTATCCCTGCGTTTATAGAATCCTCCAATTCTAAGGAGCCCTTACAGATTTGCTTCATTTTCAGATAGGCATCAAAGAAAACTCTGTGTTCTGTCCTGCTCCTATCATGCCGTCATCCACCCCACCTGAGGTGCACCATCGATGAAAGCGTTCACTGCAACAGAGATTCCCCCTGCAGACTTTCTATCGCCGCCTCGGATCATCTTCCCCGTTGCCGGCAGCCACACCAACTGCATTACCATCATCTACTGAGCAGATGAACCTAAGGACTACACAGTTCCGGAAGAGAGGTCGCACTATTTTGTGTTTGCTTACGTTATACATCAGTTATTATTACCTGCTACTTTATCGTTCAAACTTGAGTTTAAAAATGCCCGTGGGGCACATATCGCGGCAGCAACGAATAGTATCTATCTACTATCTTGTTAATCTGGGGTCTTCTATGTGGTTCATGTTCGGTTGGCAACAAACAGTAGATGATCCATTGTCTATATTTTTAAACTGAAGCTATAATCTACCTGCTATCATTAGTTTTGTTCTATCCACTCGGTTGCTACCATCGGTCTTGATTTCTGCATGCACCCCTTATGCCTTACATAATCTAACTATGGTTTTTTATGCATGTTAGTTATTGTACACAATCGTACTGAACATGTAGAGAAAAAGAGAAGACCGTTGTGTGGGAATATAATGTCATGCAGACGCCGCTCCATGGTGGGAAAAGTGGGCCCCCCTCCCGCCATTCTAGATTGTATTCTAGAGGAAGATAACTGTTCGGATGGGGATTCAGAGGGAGCCGACCACTCCTATTTACCACCTGAGGTGTTTGCTCTAACCTGGCATGTTAATGTTGGTCATATCATGCATATGGCGCCTCGCATTGCTTACATTATACATCTTATATGTCATCAGCTTAGTTTAGATTTGCTTTGTGTGAATGCCACCTGTTTGGTTTCTATATCATATATGGGAATTATGCAATGCCATCTTCTTTAGCCAGGAATCATATACGTGAATCATGCAATGTCATCCTGTTTAGCCAGTAATCGTATATGTGAATTGTATCATGCCATATTTTTTTCATAATGTATTCTGTTTGTCAACAATTTTTATACATTCATCTACTCTTCCTGTGCATCAGCCATTTGAGTCGGTCATGGGAAAATCTGGAGTGAAAACAAGGTCTTCTGAGCAGTAGTGCTACATGTCGATGCAGATTTCTTGCTGGTTATAGATAGCTCCTCAGAGCAGGATTCAGAGACAGATGACCCGTCGTATCCCCCCCCCCCCGAGGTGCATGCTCTAACTTGGCAGGGTTATATTGCTCATATCATGCATATGGTGTCTTGCATTGTCATGCCATCTGCTTAGATTAGACATGCTTTGTGTGAATGCCTCCTGTTTGCTTTCTATATCGGATATGTGAACTTATGCAATGCCATGTTTTTTAGCCAGTTATCATATATGTGAATTTAGCACCGCCATGTAGCCAGGCATCATATATATGAATTATCTCATGCCATGTTTTTTTCATGTATTCCATTTGTCAACAATCTGTGTATATTGAACTACTCTTCATGTGTATCAGCCATTTGAGCCGGTTATGGAAAAATCATGTGTGAAAACAAGGTCTTCAGAGCAGGCAATGGTACCTGTTGAAGCATATATCTTGATGGTTACAGGTAGCTCCTTAGAGGAGGATTTAGAGACAGATGACCAGTCCTATATCCCACCTGAGGTGTATGCTCTAAGTTGCAATGTTTATATTTCTCATATCATGCATATGGTGTCTTGCATTGCTTAGTTTAGACATCATATGCACAATATTGAATTCCATCTGCTTAGTTTAGAGATCATACATGCGAGTGCCAGCTGCTTAGTATATGAATCAATTATGTCAATTATAGCATGCCATCTTGTATACTTAGACAACATGTATGTGAATTATTTCATCCCAACCTATTTTAGAAAGACATCATATAGTTTTGTCATGTCATCTTGTTTAGATACTCATCATAGTTGAATTATGCCATTATATCATGTTAAGTTATCCATCATATATCTGAAACTGTGTCATGCTATCATGTTTAGTTAGGCATCATATATGTGAAACTGTGTCATGTTGTCCTGTTTGGTTAGACAACATATATGTGAATTACCACATCTTTCTATCATACAATGTCTGTACGTTCAGTTTCTTTTCTTATTTATCAGCCATTTGAATTGGAGGGGGTGATGGCAGTATCTAAGGGAGCAAAAACCCGTTCTTCACAAAAGACGGTGTTGCCCGTCGATGCAGATAGAACCATGGTTGTACTGGCCCACGAACTAGCCCCACCACACATAATCGAGACTCTTCCAAATTGCACACTTACACCGTTGGACAGAGAACCAGCTAAAACCCATCTAACCCCAACCCTAATGGATAGTAACCCACTTCGAGTTGACATAGCACCATGTCCACCACAGAGTACCCCCACACGAGCAGTTTGTAAAGCAACTGTAGTGCTCAAAGCACGAAGACCACCACAGTGAACCCAAACTCCATGTTTAAAGCAGAAGAGCAATTGTTCTCAGGTCAGATTCCATAGTTGTGGTCCATACTCCTTTGTTGTCGCATCACTATATTTACTCATACCAACTACTTTCGAATTTGAAGGATCCAACTGAAACTCCAATGGCACAATAGGTATGTTTTAAACTTATTTGTTTAATAACTGGATTGTTGTTCTAACTTCTTCCTCTATGTTGATTTCAATTTCAGTTGTATAAACAGTTATGTTCTCATGTGATACACATTACAAGTGTTGCTAATGTTGTGTAGTTTCTCACACTTATATTATGTCTATGTTGATGTGTCTTAAAAATATATGAGTTGAACTGTGTCTCTATCTTGATTTGGCAACATAAACTAGAATGATATGGACAATACAGTGACCATAGTACATAGATATATGTCTGTTTCATGTTGTTATCCTGTCCACCTTACTACTGAACAGGTTTACCAAAATGGGTTTCGTATACTACATGCTAAACCTATGATGTGTCTGCTTGTTTCTCTTGTAGTATGCGAACAGAATATTGGAGAAGAGCACCCCACTATGCAATGGTAGAGAAAGTAATTGACGTAAGGTTTAAGATAGTGAGACAACCATGTTGCTCTCCAAGAAAGGTGATAAAAATGATCTTGTAGACAGTGAGAAAACCCCACAGTCCTGCGTTGATGTAGTGTTCGAGTTACTGGCCAGTACCACCGGCACAAGCTCTTCGAACTCACTGCCTGAATCACTTCGACTTCTTCAGTCTCAACTACAAGCTAAAGGGCATCAGTCAGCTGTGTTGCGGTAAGAAGCCGAAGGACTGAGGAAGTCCATGTAGAATTCAGATGCATACTTTCTTGTGCAACAGCGAGCGCTAGAGGATTTAAGTGCCAAACAAGAGAAAGTTAATAAGCTTGCTAAGAATCTTGCTAGCATTATGGGTACCCAGGATATTGTTTCTTGAGCCCTTCTAAGTTGCTTGCTTGTTTATTTCCTTGTTGTCTTGTTTATTTGTTTGCTTGTAGTCAGTGTAGTTCTTTTTCCGCGGTTTGCTAGTGGCTGCAATAACCTATTTTTTAACTAGGCTGTCGGTGTCAGAATCGGCGGATCTCGGGTAGGGGCTCCCGAACTGTCTGTATAAGGCGGATGGTAACAGGAGGCAGGGGACACAATGTTTACCCAGGTTCGGGCCCTCTCAATGGAGGTAATACCCTACCCGAGATCCGCTGGTTTTCACACCAACATTGGTGCTTTCATTGAGAGTTCCACTGTGTCGTCACCATAAGGTTTGATGAGTCCTTCAATCATCGGCAACGATGCGATCCAGGGTGAGGTTTTTCTCCCCAGACAGATCTTCGTATTCGGCGGCTTCATACTACGTGCCAACTCGCTTGGCCATCTGGAGCAGATCGAGACCTACGCCCCTAGCCATCAGGTCAGGTTTGGAAGCTTGAACTATACTGCCGACATCCGCGGAGACTTGATTTTCGACGAATTCGAGCCCATGTTAGGTGCGCCGCACAGTCACGACGAGCATGACTTAGCTCTGCCGCCGGATGGTGTTCGTGAGATCACACCTGTGGCTACTCCGGCCCTCAATCCGGAGCATATCATGCCGTCCGAGGACGGGTGGATTGACCCCGCCACGGAGGCCGCACACTCAGCAGCGATAGAGTTAAATACTGACTTCACCCCCTATGAGACATGTCTTGCCGGACCATTGGATTCGTCCCCGGCCACAGGCTCCGAACCGCCTGCGTTCGTGCCTATCGAATCTGATTGGGCACCGATCATGGAGTTTACCTCCGCGGATATCTTTCAGCACTCGTCCTTGGGTGACGTACTAATCTCATTGAGGTCTCTATCCTTGTCAGGAGACCCTTGGCTGAACTATGTCCGGCTTGAGTGGGAAGCGGACGACGAAGAAATTCATTCCCCACCCGCCACCCACTTAATAGCCATTGTCGACGACTTAACCGACATGCTTGATTTCGGCTCCGAAGACATCGACGGTATGGACGATGATGCAAGAGAAGAACAGGAACCACCGCCCACAGGGCGCTGGACAGCCACCTCATCATATGATATATATATATATGGTGGACACCCCCAGCGAAAGCGATAGCAATAAGGCAAGGATAATCCCCTCGAGAAGCAATTTAAGCACCGGCGTCATCGGCGCCGCTCTAAGCCCCGCCATAGCAAAAGCAGTGATACCGGCACAAGAGACAATAATGCTGCGGACAGTGCCGAAGACGAAGTAAATCCCCTCCAGCCAGGCTTCAAGTGGGAGGATGGGCAAGCTAGCCCTAAGGAACAGGCGGCAGACGGAGAATCAGAGGATGACAATTACATGCCCCTCTCCGATGACGAGGTGAGCCTCGGCGATGAAGAATTTGTCGTGCCAGAGGACCCCATCGAGCAGGAGCGCTTCAAGCACCGGCTTATAGCCACAGCAAAAAGGCTGAAGAAAAAGCAACAACAGCTTCAAGCTGATCAAGATCTGCTAGCGGATAGATGGACCGAGGTGCTGGCAGCCGAGGAATACGAACTCGAGCGCCCAACCAAAAGTTACCCAAAGCGCAGGTTGCTACCCCAACTCGAGGAGGAAGCATTAAAACCTACACTACCAGCATATGATGCGGCTGACCGGCCACCTCATGGCCGAGACAAAACGGCATATCAGCCCAAAGTATAGACCGCACCCCGTCTCCAGTCAAACAAAAACACCAAGGCCCGGGGTAACACGCAGGACCTGTGAGAAGTATTGGAAAACAAATTGGGACATAAAAGATTGGTCTACGGATCACGGGGGCGCGCCCCAACGCGTGACGACAATCGTCACGCCGGATATACTAAAAGCAAGTCCGGCCGGGACGAACACAGCAGACAAGACTCGGATGAACTGTGTCGTGATATAGCCCGGCACAGAGGCGCCGCACACCCTCTATGCTTCACTGATGAAGTAATGGATCATGAATTCCCAGAAGGATTTAAACCCGTAAACATTGAATCATATGACGGCACCACAGACCCCGTGGTATGGATAGAGGATTTCTCCCTCCACATTCACATGGCCCGCGGGGATGATATACATGCCATCAAGTATATCCCGCTAAAGCTCAAAGGGCCGGCTCGGCATTGGCTGAATAGCTTGCCGGCAAACTCCATCGGAAGTTGGGAGAACCTGGCAGACGCATTCCTGGACAACTTTCACGGCACTTATGTGCGACCACCGGATGCTGATGATTTAAGTCACATAACACAGCAGCCCAGAGAGTCAGCCAGGAAATTCTGGACTAGGTTCCTAATCAAAACGAACCAAATTGTCGACTGTCCGAATGCCGAAGCCCTAGCGGCCTTTAAACATAACATCTGTGACGAGTGGCTCGCCCGACATCTCAGCCAAGAGAAGCCAAAATCCATGGCAGCCCTCATGACACTCATGACCCGCTTTTGCGCGGGCGAAGATAGCTGGTTTGCCCGTAGCAACAACGCAGCAAGCGACCCTGGCACATCAGAAGCCAGAGATAGCAATGGCAAACCCCGACGCAACAAACACAAGCGTCGCAAAAATGGTGGAAACGCCGAAGATACGACAGTCAATGTCGGATTTAGGGGATCTACGTCCAGTCAGCGGAACGAGTCACTCACAAATGACAATTCGGGTCCGTCCAGTCTAGACCGCATACTCGACCGCCCATGCCAAATTCACGGCACCCAAGGAACACCAGCCAATCATACCAACAGAGAATGCTGGGTCTTCAAACAAGCCGACAGGGAAGGTGCCAAAAACAAAGATAAGGGGTCTCAAAGTGACAATGGCGACGAGGAGCCCAGATCACCAAGTATAGGAGGGCAAAAGAAATTTCCCCCGCAAATCCAAACGGTGAACATGGTAAACGGCACCTACACTACCAACCTGGACCGGACACACATCCTTAAGGATGTCGACTTAATGGAACCAGTCGTCCCATGATATAAACTAGGGCCGATCACCTTCAACCACACGGATCGTCCGGTTAACACCAATCAGGGCAATCCAACCGCACTAGTCCTCGACCCAATAATTGACAGGTTCCACCTCACACGAGTCCTTATGGACGGAGGTAGCAGTTTAAACCTGCTTTACTAGGACATAGTGCGCAAGATGGGCATCGATCATTCGGTGATCAAGCCCACTAAAACCACCTTCAGCGGTATTATACTAGGTGTGGAGTGATGTCTACTACACAACCTTCTTCTTGTAGACGTTGTTGGGCCTCCAAGTGCAGAGGTTTGTACGACAGTAGCAAATTTCCCTCCAGTGGATGACCTAAGGTTTATCAATCCGTAGGAGGCGTAGGATGAAGATGGTCTCTCTCAAGCAACTCCGCAACCAAATAACAAAGAGTCTCTTGTGTCCCCAACACACCCAATACAATGGTAAATTGTATAGGTGCACTAGTACGGCAAAGAGATGGTGATACAGGTGGTATATGGATGGTAGATAAAGGTTTTTGTAATCAGAAAATATAAAAACAGCAAGCTAACTAATGATAAAAGTGAGCATAAATGGTATTGCAATGCATTGAAATAAGGCCTAGGGTTCAGACTTTCACTAGTGCAAGTTCTCTCAACAATAATAACATAATTGGATCACATAACTATCCCTCAACATGCAACAAAGAGTCACTCCAAAGTCACTAATAGCGGAGAACAAACGAAGAGATTATGGTAGGGTACGAAACCACCTCAAAGTTATTCTTTCCAATCAATCCGTTGGGCTATTCCTTTAAGTGTCACAAACAGCCCTAGAGTTCGTACTAGAATAACACCTTAAGCCACAAATCAACCAAAACCCTAATGTCACCTAGATACTCCAATGTCACCTCAAGTATCCGTGGGTATGATTATACGATATGCATTACATAATCTCAGATTCATCTATTCAACCAACACATAGAACCTCTAAGAGTGCCCCAAAGTTTCTACCGGAGAGTCAAGACGAAAACGAGTGCCAACCCCTATGCATAGGTTCATGGGCGGAACCTGCAAGTTGATCACCAAAACATACATCAAGAGGATCAATAGAATACCCCATTGTCACCACGGGTATCCCATGCAAGACATACATCAAGTGTTCTCAAATCCTTAAAGACTCAATCCGATAAGATAACTTCAAAGGGAAAACTCAATCCATTACAAGAGAGTAGAGGGGGGAAGAAACTTCATAGGATCCAAATATAATAGCAAAGCTCGCGATACATCAAGATCGTATCACCTCAAGAACACGAGAGAGAGAGAGAGAGAGAGAGAGAGAGAGAGATCAAACACATAGCTACTGGTACATACCCTCAACCCCGAGGGAGAACTTCTCCCTCCTCGTCATGGAGAGCATCGAGATGATGAAGATGGCCACCGGAGAGGGATTTCCCCCTCCGGCAGGGTGCCGGAACGGGTCTAGATTGGTTTTCGGTGGCTACGGAGGCTTCTGGCGGCGGAACTCCCGATCTATTGTGCTCCCCGATAGTTTTAGCGTATATGGATATATATAAGCGGAAGAAATACATCAGGGGAGCCAGGAGGGGCCCATGAGGGTGGAGGGCGCGCCTAGGGGGTGGGCGTGCCCCCCTGCCTCGTGGCTTCCTCGTTGATCCCTTGTCATGGACTCCAAGTCTCCTATATTGCTTTCTTTCCAAAAATAACTTTCCGAAGGTTTCATTCCGTTTGGACTCCGTTTGATATTCCTTTTCTGCGAAACACTGAAACAGGGGAAAAACAGAAACTGGCACTGGGCTCTGGGTTAATAGGTTAGTCCCAAAAATCATATAAAATAGCATATAAATGGATATAAAACATCCAAGGTCGATAATATAATAGCATGGAACAATAAAAAATTATAGATACGTTGGAGACGTATCAGCATCCCCAAGCTTAATTCCTGCTCGTCCTCGAGTAGGTAAATGATAAAAATAGAATTTTTGATGTGGAATGCTACCTAACATATTTCTCCATGTAATTATCTTTATTGTGACAAGAATATTCATATCCATAAGATTCAAGACAAAAGTTTAATATTGACCTAGAAATGATAATACTTCAAGCATACTAACTAAGCAACCATGTCTTCTCAAAATAACATGGCCGAAGAAAGTTCATCCCTACAAAATCATATAGTTTGGTCATGCTCCATTTTTGTCACACAAGAATGCTCTCATCATGCACAACCCCGATGACAAGCCAAGCAATTGTTTCATACTTTAGTAATATCAAACTTTTTTCAACTTTCACGCAATACATGAGCGTGAGCCATGGATATAGCACTATGGGTGGAATAGAATATAATGAGGGGGTTATGTGGAGAAGACAAAAAGGAGAAAGTCTCACATTGACGCGGCTAATCAATGGGCTAGGGAGATGCCCATCAATTGATGTCAATGCAAGGAGTAGGGATTGCCATGCAACAGATGCACTAGAGCTATAAATGTATGAAAGCTCAACAAAAGAAACAAAGTGGTTGTGCATCCAACTTGCTTGCTCACGAAGACCTAGGGCACTTGAGGAGGCCCATTGTTGGAATATACAAGCCAAGTTCTATAATGAAAAATTCCCACTAGTAGATGAAAGTGACAACATAAGAGACTCTCTATCATGAAGATCATGGTGCTACTTTGAAGCACAAGTGTGGAAAAGGGATAGTAGCATTGTCCCTTTTATATTTATTTATTTCGCCTTTATATTTTTCTTTTCTTTTGTTTATTTGGCCTTTCTTTTTTTTATTTGGCCCCCTTTTTTTGGGGACAATGCTCTATTAATGATGATCATCACACTTCTATTTATTTACAACTCAAGAATTACAACTCGATACTTAGAACAAGATATGACTCTATATGAATGCCTCCGGCGGTGTACCGGGATAGCAATGATGCATGGGTGACATGTATGAAAGAATTATGAACAGTGGGTTTGCCACAAATACAATGTCAACTACATGATCATGCAAAGCAATATGACAATGCTGAAGTGTGTCATAATAAACTGAACGGTGGAAAGTTGCATGGCAATATATCTCGGAATGGCTATGGAAATGCCATAATAGGTAGGTATGGTCGCTGTTTTGAGGAAGATATAAGGAGGTTTATGTGTGAAAGAGCGTATCATATCACGAGGTTTGGATGTGAAAGTGCGTTATATCGACTAGAGGGGGTGAATAGGCGATTTTTATGAAAGTCTTCAAAACGTGGAAGTTATGAAGACAAACGATAGAAATAAACCTACTACCCTGCAGCGGAAGGTAGACTACACTAGGCAAGCCATAGTCAAGTATTCAATATAGTGAAAGCACAATGACTAATAGCAGCAATGTAGTAAGGATCAGGTAGGAAGATATTGTGAAGCCACACAGAACACGCGGTCACTCAATGAAGACAAAAGATAGTGCGAACATACAATGACTTCACAAGGAGTAATAGTAAGTAAAGGGAAGGGAAGATGAAATCAGTGACTCGCTGAAGACAATGATTTGTTGGACCAGTTCCAGTTGCTGTGACAACTGTATGTCTGGTTAGGGCGGCTAGGTATTTAAACCTTAGGACACACAGTCCTCACCGTATTCCCCTTGAGCTAAGGTCACATAGACCTCGCCCAATCACTCTGGTAAGTCTTCAAGGTAGACTCCCAAACCTTCACAGACTTCGTTCACCGGCAATCCACAATGTCTCTTGGATGCTCAGAACGCGACGCCTAACCGGCTGGAGGATGCACAGTCCTCAAGTGTAATAAGTCTTCAGATCACACAGACAAGAAGACTTAAGTGATGCCTAATTCTCTTTGGCTCTGGGTGGTTAGGGCTTTATCCTCGCAAGGAATTCTCTCTCAAAGGCTTTGAGGTGGGTTGCTCTCAAACGACAAAAGCCGTACTCTGAATCTGAGCAGCCAACCGTTTATGGTTGTAGGGGGTGGGCTATTTATAGCCACTTGGCAACCCGACCTGATTTGTCCGAAATGACCCTGGGTCACTAAGGAACTGACACATGTTCCAACGGTCAGATTTCAAGCTCACACGGCAACTTTACTTGGGCTTCAAGCAAAGCTGACTTGCCCCACTCTGGACAAGATTCGCTCTCAAAGTCTTCACTCGAAGACATAGGTTTTGTTTAAGCATCACTTCAGTCATTCTGACTGGTTCTCTTGGACCCCACTTAACAGTACGGTGGTTCCTATGACTCAACACAGAAGAAAGAGAACTACGAAAGATCTAAGTCTTCGAGCTCCATAGGCTTCATGTGGTGTCTTCTCTTGTCATAGTCTTCAATGTGAATATCTTCATATACCACCTTTGACTTCAATGTCTTCATACATTTTTAGGGGTCATCTCTGGTAGGAAAACCGAATCAATGAGGGACTTCTACCTGTGTTATCCTGCAATTCTCACAAACACATTAGTCCCTCAACTAGGTTTGTCGTCAATACTCCAAAACCAACTAGGGGTGGCACTAGATGCACTTACAGGATGCACCGACGAAGTTTGCACCAACTCTCCATGTGAGAAAGGGCAATGCACGGTACCGAAGAGGCTAGCAATGATGGAAGGGTAAGAGTGCGTATAATCCATGGACTCAACATTAGTCATAAAGAACTCACATACTTATTGCAAAAATCTACAAGTCATCAAAAACCAAGCACTACGCGCATGCTCCTAGGGGGTAGATTGGTAGGAAAAGACCATCGCTCGTCCCCGACCGCCACTCATAAGGAGGACAATCAAATAACACCTCATGTTTCAAATTTCTTACACAACGTTTACCATACGTGCATGCTACGGGACTTGCAAACTTCAACACAAGCATTTTTGAAATTCACAACTACTCAACCAGCACAACTTTGATATCACTATCTCCATATCTCAAAACAATCATCAAGTACCAAACTTCTCTTAGTATTCAATGCACTCTATATGAAAGTTTTTATTATACCCATCTTGGATGCCTATCATATTAGGACTAGATTCATAACCAAAGAAAACTACCATGCTGTTCTAAAGACTCTCAAAATAATATAAGTGAAGCATGAGAGTTCATCTATTTGTTCAAAATAAAACCACCGCCGTGCTCTAAAAAGATATAAGTGAAGCACTAGAGCAAATGACAAACTACTCCGAAAGATATAAGTGAAGATCAATGAGTAGTCAAATAATTATGCAACTATGTGAGGACTCTCTAACATTTAAGAATTTAAGATCTTGGTATATTATTTAAACATCAAGAAAAACTAAATAAAATAAAATGACGCTCCAAGAAAAACACATATCATGTGGTAAATAAAAATATAGCTCCAAGTAAAGTTAGCGATGAACGAAGACGAAAGAGGGGATGCCTTCTGGGGCATCCCCAAGCTTAGGCTCTTGGTTGTCCTTGAATATTACCTAGGGGTGCCTTGGACATCCCCAAGCTTAGGCTCTTGCCGCTCCTTATTCCATAGTCCATCGAATCTTTACCCAAAACTTGAAAACTTCACAACAGAAAACTCATAAGCTCCGTTAGCGAAAGAAAACAAAACACCACTTCAAGGTACTGTAATGAAGTCATTATTTATTTATATTGGTTTTAAACCTACTGTATTCCAACTTTTCTATGGTTCATAAACTCCATTACTAGCCATAGATTCATCAAAACAAGCAAACAACACACGAAAAACAGAATCTGTCAAAAACAGAACAGTCTGTAGTAATATGGATCAAACATATACTTCTGGAACTCATAAAATTCTCAAATAAATTGCTGGAAGTGAGCAATTTATCTATTAATCATCTGTAAAAAGAATTAAATAAATAGCACTCTCCAATAAAAATGGCAGCAATTTTCGTGAGCGTTAAAGTTTCTGTTTTTTACAGCATGATCGCAAAGACTTCCCCCAAGTCTTCCCAAAGGTTCTAATTGGCACAAACACTAATTAAAACATAAAACCACATATAAACAGAGGCTAGATGAATTATTTATTACTAAACTGGAGCAAAAATCAAGGAACCAAAATAAATTTGGGTTGCCTCCCAACAAGCGCTATCGTTTAACGCCCCTAGCTAGGCATGATGATTTCAATGATGCTCACATAAAAGATAAGAATTGTAACATAAAGAGAGCATCTTGAAGAATATTACTACCACATTTAAGTATAAACCACTTCCTATGCATATGGATTTGTGAGCAAACAACTTATGGGAACAAGAATCAACTTGCATCGGAAGGTAAAGCAAGCAAAACTTCAAAATTTTAAGCACATAGAGAGGAAACTTGATATCATTGCAATTCCTACAAGCATATATTCCCCCCTCCTAATAATTTTCAGTAGCATCATGAATGAATTCAACAATATAACTATCACACAAAGCATTCTTTTCATGATCTACAAGCATATAATTTTTATTACTCTCCACATAAGCAAATTTCTTCTCATGAATAATAGTGGGAGCAAACTCAACAAAATAACTATCATGTGATTGAAAATTAAGATCAAGATGAGAAGTTTCATGGTTATCATTATTCTTTAAAGCATACGTGTCATCACAATAATCATCATAGATAGGAGGCATGCTTTCATCATAGTAAATTTGCTCATCAAAGCTTGGGGAACAAAAAATATCATCTTCATCAAACATAGCTTCCCCAAGCTTGTGGCTTTGCATATCATTAGCATCATAGATATTCAAGGAATTCATACTAACAACATTGCAATCATGCTCATCATTCAAATATTTAGTGCCAAACATTCCAATGCATTCTTCCTCTAACACTTGAGCACAATTTTCCTTTCCATCATACTCACAAAAGATATTAAAAAGATGAAGTGTATGAGGTAAACTCAATTCCATTTTTTGGTAGTTTTCTTTTATAGACTAAACTAGTGGTAAACCAAGAAACTAAAAGACTCAATTGCAAGATCTAAAGATATACCTTCAAGCACTCACCTCCCCGACAACGGCGCCAGAAAAGAGCTTGATGTCTACTACACAACCTTCTTCTTGTAGACGTTGTTGGGCCTCCAAGTGCAGAGGTTTGTAGGACAGTAGCAAATTTCCCTCAAGTGGATGACCTATGGTTTATCAATCCGTAGGAGGCGTAGGATGAAGATGGTCTCTCTCAAGCAACCCTGCAACCAAATAAATTGTATAGGTGCACTAGTTTGGCGAAGAGATGGTGATACAGGTGGTATATGGATGGTAGATAAAGGTTTTTGTAATCTGAAAATATAAAAACAGCAAGGTAAATAATGATAAAAGTGAGCGTAAACGGTATTGCAATGCGTTGAAACAAGGCCTAGGGTTCATACTTTCACTAGTGCAAGTTCTCTCAACAATAATAACATAATTGGATCACATAACTATCCCTCAACATGCAACAAAGAGTCACTCCAAAGTCACAAATAGCGGAGAACAAACGAAGAGATTATGGTAGGGTACGAAACCACCTCAAAGTTATTCTTTCCAATCAATCCGTTGGGCTATTCCTGTGTCACAAACCGCCCTAGAGTTCGTACTAGAATAACACCTTAAGCCACAAATCAACCAAAACCCTAATGTCACCTAGCTACTCCAATGTCACCTCAAGTATCCGTGGGTATGATTATACGATATGCATCACACAATCTCAGATTCATCTATTCAACCAACACATAGAACCTCTAAGAGTGCCCCAAAGTTTCTACCAGAGATTCAAGACGAAAACGTGTGCCAACCCCTATGCATAGGTTCATGGGCGGAACCCGCAAGTTGATCACCAAAACATACATCAAGAGGATCAATAGAATACCCCATTGTCACCACGGGTATCCCACGCAAGACATACATCAAGTGTTCTCAAATCCTTAAAGACTCAATCCGATAAGATAACTTCAAAGGGAAAACTCAATACATTACAAGAGAGTAGAGGGGGGAAGAAACATCATAGGATCCAAATATAATAGCGAAGCTCGCGATACATCAAGATCGTATCAGCTCAAGAACATGAGAGAGAGAGAGAGAGAGATCAAACACATAGCTACTGGTACATACCCTCAGCCCCGAGGGAGAACTACTCCCTCCTTGTCATGGAGAGCATCGAGATGATGAAGATGACCATCGGAGAGGGATTGCCCCCTCCGGCAGGGTGCCGGAACGGGTCTAGATTGGTTTTCGGTGGCTACAGAGGCTTCTGGCGGTGGAACTCCCGATCTATTGTGCTCCCCGATGGTTTTAGGGTATATGGATATATATAGGTGGAAGAAATACATCATGGGAGCCACGAGGGGCCCACGAGGGGCCCACGAGGGTGGAGGGCGCGCCCAGGGGGTGGGCGCGCCCCCTGCCTCGTGGCTTCCTTGTTGATTCCCTGACGTGGACTCCAAGTCTCCTGTATTGATTTCTTTCCAAAAATAACTTTTCCGAAGGTTTCATTCCGTTTGGACTCCGTTTGATATTCCTTTTCTGCGAAACACTGAAACAAGGGAAAAACAGAAACTGGCACTGGCCTCTAGGTTAATAGGTTAGTCCCAAAAATCATATAAAATAGCATATAAAACATCCAAGGTTGATAATATAATAGCATGGAACAGTCAAAAATTACAGATACGTTGGAGACGTATGATGGATGCTAGCTGTACGGGCTCCATTGCCCTTGAGGTAGTCTTCGGATCACCATACAATTACCGTGCCGAAGAGTTAATCTTCGACATCGTCCCCTTTTGCAGTGATTATCAGGCACTGCTCGGACGAACCGTGTTCGCTCGATTCAACGCGGTACCATATTATGCCTACCATAAGCTCAAGATGCCCGGTCCGCGCGGCGTCGTCACGGTTAATGGCAAGGCCGATCTTTCCCTCGGCACCAAGGAGTATACCACTGCTTTAACAGCAGAAGCTACAAGTGGCACCTTCCAACCGAACCTCGAGTCGACGGCCCGACTCCCGGACACCGCCAAAGGACTTCGAACTACTTCGCAGCAGGATAGCCCGGCTCGTCCAGAGCTCAATTAAACACTCCGGCGAAAGCCAGGACAGGCCACATACCGCGGCTCAACCGCTCTGCGGCACACAAGCATTTCTTACATTTTGTTTGCAGGTTCAACTTTGCGCAAACCAGGACTGGCGATATGAAAGAAGCTTGAACGCGCAAGGGAATCATTAGATATTCCCCACGATGACCATCTGACTATACTCCGAATCTGCACACAGCTTCTTCCCCCTGGTCTCAGCAGGTTCCACAGTCATATTTCTTTTTTATCACATTAGCTGTACTCACACGCATCGACGTACTATTCAAATACAACATGTCGATTTAAATAACACTTCTCTGTTGTTATTTCTTATTGAAATTCTTTTGTCAAGTGGCATCCGTACACCGTGATATGCTTTAAATATGTCAGGGGCTTCGTTTTACCCATAATACGGCAATAAAGTCCGAACACCTTCATGGAAGTTCGGCACCCCGAACTTATAGCATTATATGCATCAGCTCCGAATCATGTCTTGGGTCAAATGTTGAGTTTGCCCGGCTCCCATGTTTTGCTGCCTTACGTTCCGCTATATTGGCCAAGGCGGCACAGGGAGAACTACTGCGATTATGTCCCAGTTCTTCTAGACGAGCACCTTAGTAGAGAAAGCCGAAAACTGACTGTCATGATACGGCGAGAGCTGGTCAGCTGTTCGAGAGGTTGTAAAATCTTTAAGGATTTCTCCCGCATAATGCCATAACCAATGCAGCGTGAGATGGATCAGCTTTTCTTCCGATCAGGTGCTTATATAGCCCCTCGTGCGGTCTTCCGAACACCAGGGGCTGCGCCTACCTTCCTTTTATAAAGCTCCTATGGCTAAGTGAGAGTGATAAAGCCCTATAGTCCGATTGCCTGGTTCATTGTGCTGAACACCTCCTTCGAAGGACCCAAAACTGGGATAAAGAGTGATCAGGTTTATCCCGAACACCCCCGTACTTCCTACCTGGGGGCAGAAGCCGACGACTGGCCAACTCTCAGGATTAATATATAAAATGGCCGCGCAGTGATGAAGCTATGTACCTAGGGTAGGGTCATGGACCTGTCCAAACTGACCTACCCAAGGACACCTCCAGAAGAAATCACATTTCAATCGACTTGGCGGTGTTTCACTCAACGGACTCGAAGACACTCGACCAAGAAGCAACCACTCGACCAAGATCCAACCACCCGACGGCCAGGAGACCTAAAGTCACTCCACACGCTAACGGTCGGTCATTAAGTAGCTTTTATGGTCATCATAGCACTTTATTAGGGGCGTTACTAGTAACGCCCGACCTTAATGTACTTAAAACCCTGCATAACTGAGGGCCGGAGGGGTCTGGCGGACTCTATATAAGCGACCCCCCTCCTCGGTGTAAAGGGTTCGCACCCCTGTAATTCCTACTCTCATAATCCAGTCGACCGCCTCCGGGCTCCGAGACGTAGGGCTATTACTTCCTACGAGAAGGGCCTGAACTCGTAAACCTTGCGTTCTTACAACTTCTCCATAGCTAAGTTCTTGCCTCTCCATACTTACCCCCCTACACTACTGTCAGACTTGGAACCACGACAGTCGGCGCCCACCGTGGGGCAGGTGTTTTAGCGTTTGTTGGAGGAGTTACGACCTTTTCCGACCCGAATCATCATGGTTTTCGGCGGAGTTTTGGTGGAGGGCCGCGAGATCCGTCTCGGTGCGCTCACGTTCATCGTCGACGACTCTACTTGGCTCCAGGAGGCTCTGCTCGACGTGGACGCACTCCCTGTTCGCGGGGCAACACACTTTAGCGCGTGCGTCCATGGTGTTCTCCTGCGGCAACCGTCGACCCCCTACCGGTCGGCTCCTGTGTTGTCCTCCCTCCCTGTTTCCCACCGGTGCAAGCGCTCCAGTCGGTCGAGACTTCAGCGGTGGGTGAGACATGCGGTGGCACGTCAGTCGGCCACCCCACAAGTCGCGGCGATCGAGCCCGACGAATCCCTCTACGGCCTGTTCAACCTGTCGACTGGCTCCGCAGAGACCGCATCCGAGTGCGACAGCAGCGATCCGGCGGCGGAGGTTCTGATGGTCGATGGACTGTCCAGTCCTCCCGGTTTTCCCCGCACCGACGAAGGCGCGGGTGGAGGCGACCCGTCGCGTCCCCATGAGGAGTATCTTCCCGAGCCTCTCGCGTCGCTGCAGAGAGAAGAACTTCGCCGCCGGAACATGGATGCACTGCACACTCCTATCGTTGGAGAAACCCCTGAGGCTCGCGCCTTGGAAGACGCGCGCCTGGCAAAATTGGCCGAGCGCACTCGACTGGAGAACCTCCAGCGAGCACTCGACGAGCGTGCGCGACAACGAGTTCCCGAATCCAGTCAACGTCAGCTCTTCCCGCCCCCGCAGGTATATCGAACTCCGATTCAGAATTTAGCAGCTGCGGCCCGTATAGCGGAGTCGATTCAGCCTTCCCAGTCGGAGGCTAGCAGAGGCTTGCTGCAGATCAGAGTGTTACTCCGGGCAGCAGGAGACCAGAATTCCGCTGTTTCTCTGAAGCGACCAGACCTCAAACAGTCTGATCTCTGTGCTCCAGTGTCATCCCTGGATCAGTAATGCTGACACCACGCGGTACTCGGAGGATTTATAACAGAGTAGCAATCACACACTTATTACATCGAGTGTCTCAAAAGAGAACTTATTACAATAAATATGGCTTAAGGCCATCTAATAACGGTAACAGCGGAAGGCTTGGAAGATAAGTGAGTCCATCAACTCCAACGACATCACTGAGTATAGAACCACGACCTAAAAACTCCTTAATTGTCGTCTGAAAAGTCTGCAACATTAACGTTGCAGCCCGAAATGGGTCAGCACATGGAATATGCTGGCAATGTAACACATAGAGAGTAATGGAATGAAACAGCTATACTATATGCATATTTGGCTGGTGGAAAGCTCTATGGTTACAGTTTTGCGTAAAGCCAATTTTTCCCTACTTCAAAGGAATAAATTTATTTAACTATCATGGTAGTTGTTAAACATTGAGAATGGTTGACAGCATTCTCAATCCCAATTAAGCATCATCATTAAACATAACCCAACAAAATTAATTTAGAGTAACATGTTGAGATTCACATGATAATCCAGGTACTAGATACTCAAGATGTCCATAACCAGGGACACGGCTAACCATGATTAGTTTATTACACTCTGCAGAGGTTTGCGCACTTTTACCCACAAGACTCGACCACCTCCATTTGGTTTCTCGCACTACATGGTGTTTGAGAAGACGGATGACCGAGACATAGTCTTTCAGAAGCGCTAGCACCTTACGATCGGGTAGACCGTACCACCTACATCCCCTACATCTGCTAGTCTACCACTGTAAGAGTTTGCACGACTTAGTCAACTATGCTAGAGCCCATAATAGCTTGTGGATGCACACGGAAGTTTCTAGTATGAATAGTCTCATGATCCCTTTGAGCCTGGGTGGCGGTCCAAAAGAAAACAGGCACGTCCTGGAATATCCAGGTGCCTCAATCCACCCAGATGTCTGTTTAAGTAGCCACCTTAGATAAACCATTAATTAACAAACTCACATATTTCATGGATATCACTCACCCAATCCACGTCTACTAGCATAGCAATGGCATAATAAGCAAACGTAGAAGTAACTCCCAAAGGTTTGATGATAAACACGTAATCGGTTCTACCTCATCTACTTCACATCCCACAATTTAATTAGATCCTAACCATGCAATGTGTGAGGATTGATCTAATGCAATAAAACTAGGTAGTAGGAAAGGTATGATCAAGGTGTTACTTGCCTTGCTGATGATCCGCGAAACCTAGAGATTCGAAGTAACACGCGGCGCACTCCAGGTATTCTATCACAGACAAACAAACAAGCATACAATAAGTACTCATCTAATGCATGGGTAAAACTCAAATAAGAGATCTAACCAGAAGGTTCAACTTAAGAACTCCGGTTGGCAAAAAGAATCAAATCGAACGAAGCAACGAAAGTCAAACGGTGAAAGAAAACAACTTCGTTCTACTAATCTGGATCTAGGGCAAATTTTACAGTAGCAAAATCTTGCTTAAGTTAGTTAAATGGATAGAGGGTTTCGAGACGAAACTCTAGGCGCTTGAATCGCCTGATTCCGATAAACGAGCGAAAAGTTATACTAAAACGAAAATCGGATCAGGAATCGCGATCAAAAAAATCGCGGATTTAATCCGAGAAAAAGAAAAACAATGAACGTTTGCTAGAATGAACGAACAGACGAACGCTCACTATTTAAATAAATCGGAAAAACCAATCTACTTAAAAAAACCGAAACTAAAAAAACGACGGAAAAACCGAACGGTTTTTCAAAAAAACCAAAAAAAACTGGGCACGGATTTCGAGGCGGCGGCGAACCTCGGCGGGGCGGCGGCGAGGCGGCGGGGCACGGCGGCAGCGGCGGTGGCGGGACGGCGCTAGGGTTCGGCTGGGGCTGGGGCGGCGCTAGGGTTCGGCTGGGGCTGGGGCTGGGCCTCTCCCCGGCTTATAAAGGCTAGCCGGGCCAGAGTCCTAGTCGGACACGGCCCGTAGGTCGGTTCGATTTTTTTTAAATAATTATGCACAGAAGAAAAAAATAAAAAGAAATATTAAACGGACTCCAAAAATTCCGAAATAAGTTTTCACGGGCTTCTAAAATCAAGCCGCGCAAGGTGACGATTTATTTGGGACCTAAATGCAATTTTGAAAAACGCACATTTTTCCTAAATTCAAATAAAATAACGAAAAACTCTGAAATAAAAACTTATTTGATTTTATTATTAAATCCTCAATATTTCTTTATTTTGGGAAAGTCATTTTATTCCCTCTCTCATATTTTTGTGATAGAAATAATTGATGATAAAATAGATAAAATCAAATGATCCTATTCTCAAAATTTGAGAAAACTCAAATATGAAAATAACGAAATCCCCAACTCTCTCTATGGGTCATTGAGTTGCGTAGAATTTCTAGGATCAACCAAAATGCAAAAAAATAATATGATATGCAATGATGATCTAATGTATAACATTCCAAATTGAAAATTTGGGATGTTACAAACCTACCCCCCTTAAGATGAATCTCGCCCTCGAGATTCGGGTTGGCTAGAAAATAGGTGAGGGTGGCCTTTGAGCAAATCTTCCTCTTGTTCCCAGGTGACTTCATCCTCTGTGTGGTGGCTCCACTGAACCTTGCAAAACTTGATAACCTTGCTGCGAGTAACTCGGCTGGCAAACTCGAGGATATTAACTGGTTTCTCCTCGTAGGTCAAATCGTTATCCAACTGAATAGTTTCCAACGACACTGTGTCTCTCAAAGGTATGTCAGCCATCTCTGCGTGGCACTTCTTTAACTGAGAAACGTGGAACACATCATGAACTCCTGACAATCCTTCGGGCAATTCCAACTTGTAGGCCACTTCTCCCATACGCTCCAAAACTCGATATGGTCCTACAAATCGTGGCGCTAACTTCCCTTTAACTCCAAAACGCTTTGTTCCCCAAAGTGGAGATACTCGAAGATAAGCTCTATCTCCGACTTCGTAAACTGTCTTCTTGCGTTTAGAATCTGCATAACTTTTCTGTCTAGACTGGGCTACCTTGAGCCTATCGCGAATCAACTTCACCTTCTGTTCAGACTCTTTAATCAAGTCAGGTCCAAACAACTGGCGGTCTCCAACTTCGTCCCACGATAACGGTGTCCTGCACCTCCTTCCGTACAATGCTTCGAAAGGGGCCATCTTTAAACTGGTTTGGTAACTATTGTTGTAAGAGAACTCTGCATATGGCAAATTATCGTCCCAACTAGATCCATAATCTAGCGCACAAGCTCTCAGCATATCCTCCAAATTCTAATTGACTCTCTCGGTCTGTCCATCTGTCTGTGGGTGAAAAGATGTACTGAATTCTAGCCTGGTACCCAAAGTTCCGTGCAACTGCTTCCAGAACTTTGAGGTAAACTGGGTTCCTCTATCTGATACGATACTCCTTGGAACTCCATGCAAACATACGATCCTGGTCATGTATATCTTTGCCAACTTAGCACTGGTGTAAGTGGTCTTTACTGGGATGAAATGAGCTACTTTCGTTAATCGATCAACTACAACCCAAATCAAGTCATAGCCTGAACGAGTCCTAGGTAATCCCGTGATAAAATCCATGCCTAGCTTATCCCACTTCCATTCGGGTATCGGCAATGGTTGTAACAATCTTGCTGGTTTCTGATGCTCTGCCTTTACTCTCTGACATACATCACAAACTGCTACATACTCCGCAATATCTTTCTTCATTCTGGTCCACCAGAAAATATCCTTTAGATCCAAGTACATCTTGGTATTTCCTGGGTGAATTGAATACGGTGAGTCGTGTGCCTCTTGCAGTATCAACTTCCTGATCTCTGGGTCATTGGGCACGTAAACGCGGTCTTCAAACCATAGGGTATCGTGCTCATCCTCACGAAATCCCTTAGCTTTTCCTTTGCTAAGTTTCTCCTTAATGGAGGCAATCTCTTTGTCAGTCTTCTGAGCTTCTCTGATTCTATCCATCAAAGTTGACTGAATCTCCAATGCTGCTACATAGCCTCTCGGAACTATTTCCAAACATAGTTCACGAAGATTTTCTGCTAACTCCCTTGGTATTTCTCCCGTCATTAACATATTGACATGGCTCTTACGGCTTAATGCGTCAGCTACTACATTAGCCTTTCCGGGGTGATAATGCAATCTCATATCATAATCCTTGATGAGCTCCAACCATCTCCTTTGTCTGAGATTCAACTCCTTTTGTGTGAAAATGTACTTCAAACTCTTATGATCCGTGTACACCTCACAATGATTTCCAATGAGGAAATGCCTCCATGTTTTCAAAGCATGCACTACGGCTGCTAACTCCAAATCATGCGTGGCATAATTCAACTCATGAGGTTTCAGTTGTCTTGAGGCATATGAAACAACTCTCCCTTCCTGCATAAGCACTGCTCCAAGTCCTCGACGTGAAGCGTCGCAGTACACCTCATAATCTTTGGTCTGGTCTGGCAAAATCAACACTGGTGAGGTAACCAAACGTTTCTTCAACTCCTGGAAACTAGCCTCACATTCCTCCGTCCATATGAACTTGGTATCTTTCTTCAACAACTCAGTCATAGGCTTCGCAATCTTTGAGAAATTCTCAATAAATCTCCGGTAGTATCCTGCGAGTCCAAGAAAACTCCGGATCTCTCCAACTGTTGTTGGGGCTTCCCACTTGGTCACGATATCAACTTTAGTGGGATCAACCGATGTACCTTCTCCAGATATAACGTGTCCGAGGAATCCTACTTCCTTCAACCAAAACTCACATTTGCTGAACTTGGCATATAATTGATGTTCTCTGAGCTTTCCAAGTACTAGTCGCAAATGTTCCTTATGCTCCTCTTCATTCTTCGAGTAAACCAGGATATCATCAATGAACACCATGATGAACTTATCCAAAAAATCCATAAATACTTTGTTCATCATGTTCATAAAATAGGCAGGTGCGTTAGTCAGACCAAATGACATAACGGTATACTCGTACAGCCCATACCTGGTGGTAAAAGTTGTCTTAGGTATATCCTTTTCTTGAATCTTCAACTGGTGGTATCCTGATCGCAGATTGATCTTGGAAAATACCTTAGCTCCTTGCAATCGATCAAATAGATCATTGATCATTGGTAGTGGGTACTTGTTCTTGATCGTTACTTCATTCAATCCTCGATAATCAACAACCATCCTTAATGATCCATCCTTTGTCTCCACTAGAAGTACTGGCGATCCCCAAGGTGAAGAACTTGGGCGGATATATCCCTTATCCAGTAACTCCTTAATCTGCTTCTTAATTTCCACCAAATCCTTTGCTGGCATCCTATATGGTCTCTTTGATATTAGCCCTGTGCCTGGCAATAGCTCAATCAAAAACACAATATCTCTATCCGGTGGCATGCCTGGCAACTCCTCTGGAAATACTTCAGGGAAATCCCTTACCACTGGTACTTCCTCCTGCACAACTCTTGTTAGGCAATTTACTTGAGTCCTCTTTGGCACATGCCGGGATACATACTTGATCCTTCTCCCTTCTGGGGTGGTAAGCAAAATTGACTTACTAGTACATTCAATATTCTCTTCATACTTTGATAACCAATCCATGCCTAATATCACATCCAATCCTTGGGATTCCAATACTATTAGGTCTGAGGGAAAAACATAGTTACCAATCCTTAATGGTAACTGATCACACCATAGACTAGCCACATACTCTTCTCCAGGCGAGGTTACTAACATGGGTGACCTAAGGGCTTGGGTTGATAGGTTATACTTATCCACAAATCCCCTTGAGATGTATGAATGTGATGCACCAGTGTCAAAAAGAACGAGTGCAGTAAATGACTTAACCAAAAACTTACCTATTACTGCATCGGGCTGAGCTTCAACCTCCTCCACGCTAACGTGGTTCACCTGTCCCCTGTTGAAAGGGTTCGGCTTCTTTCCAGAACTTCCATTGCCATTTTGGCCTTCAGGACATTCATTGGCATAATGTCCGGTCTTCTGACACTTAAAACAAGTGACTTGGCTCAGGTCCTTCTTGGCTAGGGTTGATGGGTTGGTGCGGTTCTGGCCGTTGCTTCCTCCATTGCCATTACCATTCTTGGTGCCATTGTGATTGTGCGAGCTACCTCCTCCATGGGTATGCTGAAAATGTCCTCCCGGTCTAGGGGTAAAACATGGCTTCTGCTGAGCTCCTGAAGTGTACTTCCCTTTTCCATACTTCCTCTTGCGATTCTCAATTTGCTGTTGCTTCCCTTCAATCATAAGAGCACGATCTACCAACTCCTGGTAGTTGTTGAAGGTTGCTACCATCAACTGCATGCTCAACTCATCATTCAGTCCTTCCAGAAACTTCTCCTGCTTAGCTGCATCCGTAGCGACGTCATCTGGGGCATGACGTGCTAACTTACTAAAGTCCTCCACATACTGGCCAACTGTCCGTCCTCCTTGGCGCAAGTTGCGAAACTCACGCTTCTTCATGGCCATAGCTCCTGCTGAAACATGTGCAGTACGAAAAGCCTGCTGAAACTGGTCCCATGTGACAGTGTCGACTGGGAAAGTGGCTATGAAATTCTCCCACCATGATGCTGCGGGTCCTTCTAACTGATGTGCGACAAACTTCACCTTCTCCACATCTGTGCATCCTGCTGTGGTCAACTCCCTAGCTGTCTTGCGGAGCCAATCATCTGCTACTATCGGCTCGGTGCTACTGGAAAACACCGGCAGATTCAGCCTAAGAAAACGGGCTAAGTGATCAACAGGTGGTGGTGGTGGTGGTGGGTTGTTGTTTTTGTTCCCCTGATTCTGATTCTGGACTAGCAACTGCATCAATGTGTTCTGCTGCTGGATCAACTGGGTGAGCTCTGGTGGAAAGGCAAATCCGGGGTCATGTCTCGGAGGCATCTGAGGGGTTTGGAAAAGATGAGAAGTAAGAATATAGGGGGTCTAAAGATAAAACACTACCCATATGCACATGAGGCAAAAGAAAACAATTCACTTCATTCAATCAAACAAGGGCATACAATCGATCTATCTATCGCAGAAGTGCTCGGACTACTATATTTACATGGTGGACTACTACTACTGATGAGGTAGTCTACTAGAAATATTCTTCAATTGCAGACTCCATGATATCTGCTCCAGCTTCATCAACACAGTCATCATCGCTACGATCTGGATCCGAATTGGTGCCGTCGATGATGTAGTCTTCCGGGCTAATCTCCTTGGGTTCTTCGTATTCCTCTACTGGTGTAGGGCTTCCCATAAATATTCCAATCTTCTTGATCAGGTCGTCATTCTTCTCCACCAATACTTCAATTTCCTCTTCATAATCTTCACGTGTAGCCTTGAGTTCTTCCTCCGGTTCCTTGATTCTAGTCTTAGCCTTCTTCGGATCTATCATGTCGGCGCACATCTGGTTCTCCTGTCGTCGAATGTGCTGGTTTAGCTCCTGGATAAAAGCTGTGATTGATATATCCTTCCTGGTGCTGATCATCTCCCGGTGTTCATCTCGGCGCCCACAAATCTGGTAGATAGTATCCTTGAGATCCTTGTGGTAGACTTCTCCAATGCGTCCCATGGCGATGTGAGCTGTCATGCTCTTTCCTAGACTCCAAGTTGGTGCATCAAAAGAAAACTCTATGGGCTCAGTGACTGGCATGAACGTCCTTCCTGGAACTTGAACTTGAATCATCCAGCGCTCTTCTTCAGGTAAAGTGGCGCTGTAGGTTCCTGTGAATCTTGGTACTCCTATGTTCAGGTATCTAGTGACTTCCTTCAAGTGACGTCCAAAGGGTGTATCTTCATCCGGTTGCGTGAACTTGTTCCTTGCATCCGCCATCCTAAAAGAGTAGAAAAGATGAGAAGTCAGAAGAGAAGAGAGTGGATAGTGATCTAGGTCTTTTAGCTTAGTGGTCGTGTCCTACAGTCAGCGTGTGCTCTGGTACCATCTCTGTAGCGACCAGACCTCAAACAGTCTGATCTCTGTGCTCCGGTGTCATCCCTGGATCAGTAATGCTGACACCACACAGTACTCGGAGGATTTATAACAGAGTAGCAATCACACACTTATTACATCGAGTGTCTCAAAAGAGAACTTATTATAATAAATATGGCTTAAGGCCATCTAATAACGATAACAGCGGAAGGCTTGGAAGATAAGTGAGTCCATCAACTCCAACGGCATCATTGAGTATAGAACCACGACCTAAAAACTCCTTAATCGTCGTCTGAAAAGTCTGCAACATTAACGTTGCAGCCCGAAACGGGTCAGCACATGGAATATGCTGGCAATGTAACACATAGAGAGTAATGGAATGAAACAGCTATACTATATGCATATTTGGCTGGTGGAAAGCTCTATGGTTATAGTTTTGAATAAAGCCAATTTTTCCCTACTTCAAAGGAATAAATTTATTTAACTATCATGGTAGTTGTTAAACATTGAGAATGGTTGAGAGCATTCTCAATCCCAATTAAGCATCATCATTAAACATAACCCAACAAAATTAATTTAGAGTAACATGTTGAGATTCACATGATAATCCAGGTACTAGATACTCAAGATGTCCATAACCGGGGACACGACTAACCATGATTAGTTTATTACACTCTACAGAGGTTTGCACACTTTTCCCCACAAGACTCGATCGCCTCCGTTTGGTTTCTCGCACTACATGGTGTTTGAGAAGACGGATGACCGAGACATAGTCTTTCAGAAGCGCTAGCACCTTACGATCGGGTAGACCGTACCACCTACATCCCCTACATCTGCTAGTCTACCACTGTAAGAGTTCGCACGACTTAGTCAACTATGCTAGAGCCCATAATAGCTTGTGGCTGCACACGGAAGTTTCTAGTATGAATAGTCTCATGATCCCTTTGAGCCTGGGTGGCGGTCCAAAAGAAAATAGGCAAGTCTTGGAATATCCAGGTGCCTCAATCCACCCAGATGTGTGTTTAAGTTGCCACCTTAGATAAACCATTAATTAAGAAACTCACATCTGTCATGGATATCACTCACCCAATCCACGTCTACTAGCATAGCAATGGCATAATAAGCAAACGTAGAAGTAACTCCCAAAGGTTTGATAATAAACACGTAATAGGTTCTACCTCATCTACTTCCCATCCCACAATTTAATTAGATCCTAACCATGCAATGTGTGAGGATTGATCTAATGCAATAAAACTAGGTAGTAGGAAAGGTATGATCAAAGTGTTACTTGCCTTGCTGATGATCCGTGAAACCTAGAGATTCGAAGTAACATGCGGCGCACTCCGGGTATTCTATCGCAGACAAACAAACAAACATACAAATAAGTACTCATCTAATGCACGGGTAAAACTCAAATAAGAGATCTAACCAGAAGGTTCAACTTAAGAACTCTGGTTGGCAAAAAGAATCAAATCGAACGAAGCAACGAAAGTCAAACGGTGAAAGAAAAACAACTTCGTTCTACTAATCTGGATCTAGGGCAAATTTTACAGTAGCAAAATCTTGTTTAAGTTGGTTAAACAGATAGAGGGTTTCCAGACGAAACTCTAGGCGCTTGAATCGCCTGATTCCGATAAACGAGCAAAAAGTTATACTAAAACGAAAATCGGATCAGGAATCGCGATCAGAAAAATCGCGGATTTAATCCGAGAAAAAGAAAATCGACGAACGTTCGCTAGAACGAACGAACGGACGAACGCTCACTATTTAAATAAACTGGAAAAACCGATCTATTTAAAAAAACTGAAACTAAAAAAAACCGACGGAAAAACCGAACGGTTTTTCAAAAAAAAAACAAAAAAAACGGGCACGGATTTCGAGGCGGCGGCGAACCTCGGCGAGCGGGCGGCGGCGGCGGCGTTCGGCGGCGGCGGCGGCGAGGTGGCCCG
Organism: Triticum aestivum; assembly: GCF_018294505.1. Taxonomy (NCBI): domain Eukaryota; kingdom Viridiplantae; phylum Streptophyta; class Magnoliopsida; order Poales; family Poaceae; genus Triticum; species Triticum aestivum. The sequence goes on along the minus strand of NC_057806.1, from coordinate 362,272,672 downwards.
GCGGCGGCGAGGCGGCGGGGCAGCGGTGAGGCGGCGGGGCGCGGCGGCGGCGGCGGGGCGGCGCTAGGGTTCGGCTGGGGCTGGGGCTGGGGCTGGGCCTCTCCCCGGCTTATAAAGGCTAACTGGGCCGGAGTCCTAGTCGGACACGGACCGTAGGTCGGTTCGATTTTTTTATATATATAATTACACGCAGAAGAAAAAAAATAAAAAGAAATACTAAACGGACTCCAAAAATTCCGAAATAAATTTCACGGGCTTCTAAAATCAAGCCGCACAAGGTGAACATTTATTAGGGACCTAAATGCAATTTTGAAAAACGCACATTTTTCCTAAATTCAAATAAAATAACGAAAAACTCCGAAATAAAAACTTATTTGTTTTTATTATTAAATCCTCAATATTTCTTTATTTTGGGAAAGTCATTTTATTCCCTCTCTCATATTTTTGTAATAGAAATAATTGATGATAAAATAAATAAAATCAAATGATCCTATTCTCAAAATTTGAGAAAACTCAAATATGAAAATAACGAAATCCCCAACTCTCTCCGTGGGTCATTGAGTTGCGTAGAATTTCTAGGATCAACCAAAATGCAAAATAAAATATGATATGCAATGATGATCTAATGTATAACATTCCAAATTGAAATTTTGGGATGTTACATTCTCAGTCGCGGAACATGATACACAGCAGATCCGTTGCCGCGGACACAGTCTAGTCGGCTCACAGCCCGAGATCGCCCCCGAGGCGTGAGGGACGTGGAGACCGACGTGACCAGTATGGGAACCATGAGCAGTATGATCACCGAGTCGATCGTGACGGTCGACGTCGAGTGCCCACGCCTCCCCCGAGGAGCGGGTCGTATGTGCCTCGCCAGTAGGATGACAGGCGCCCTCATAGTGGTGGGTGAAGGATTCCAGTCGACCCCAGAGGGCCAGGCTTTGATGCGAGATCCATTCTCGTCCAAGGTTTGGTTGACAGGAACAGGGCTCACCGAGAAGGTCACGACAGAGATGCGCCTACCAGCAGCAGAGTACGTGTGTAACACCCCAAAAATTTAACCAGGTTTTAGTTATTAAAATTTTGCCAAGAGTTTAAAATTTTTGCATGCAAGTATATCCCTGTTGATTTCAAAACTTTTATTTTAATATTAAGGAGTTTTTCCCAAGTGGATCCTTCCAAAACATATTGGACTTATTTTCCCTCTCATTTAAAAACATCTTTCAATCAGGAGATTTATTTATTAAATTATTTCACTCTGAGCTTTATTCCTTAAAATGACTTTCTTTAAGTTTTGGAGCTCTTTTTGAACTGCAACCATTTGATATATTATTCTAAAAATCCAACCAAAATTTGGAGATGTCATGTGATGTCTCTAAATCACTTTTGTGCAATAATATATTCCATTCATTGAATATTTTGAGCTCTACACCAAGTTATTTGGTCCAGTGGGCAATTTTACACTACAACCCATTTAAATATTTCTTTAAAACTTCTACCAAAATTAGGGGAGGTCAGTAGGAGTATATTATTCCACTTTGTGCAAAAACCTATTTATGTTCTTTGAAAAAATTGAGTGAATCATCCTCTTTTTCATTCTGGTCCAGCCTTGTGATTTCTACTGCAACCCTATTTAATTTTGCTCCAAAGATCTTGTGTTTTCTCCTACTTGTAGACAGCCCTACCAAACCCCTAAATCCAGGAGCATGCACCCATTGGATTAATTTTGGTTCATGAAATAATTTCATTTATTTCCTGTCCAGAATTGTAGTTTTGCAAAACTTGCACTAACAAGTTTGTGCTTTTCACAAACTAACCTCACCACCCTCTTGTGCATCCAAAGAGACCCTGATCTGGAGGATTTGGCCACCCCAAGAAATGCCTAAGTGCCCTTAGCATTTTGTCAAACACCTTATGGGCATGATCTATTTTCACATGACTTTTGACATTGCACTGGGAGCTTGCACCCCTAATAGAACTAACATGTCCACTAGACTCCCAGTGGCTCCTGGCATGTATCTGTTAAGTTCCAGCCTAACCCAAGCTCTGCAGCATGCACTGGCATTTCTTGAAGCACGTCCCGTGGACGCCCAGAGCGCGAGCAGAGCGTGCGTTTGGCACACGCGTGCAACCGAGCCGCCGCGTCTCACCCCGCACCCGTTCTGACTCGTGACCACCTGCAGCTAGCTGCCACGCACTCCCCGCCTCACCACTACATGCCAGCCCGCCCTGGCGCCCTACAGCGCCACCGCCAGAGCACTTTTGGAGGCACGCCGGCGTCGGCCGACAGCCCTGCGCCGTTCAGCGCCGCCCAAGCCACCCCGGCTCGCCACCTGGCCCCTTGAACAGCTCAAGCTCATCCACAAGGGTGTCGCCTAGCTCTCGTCGCTGCCACGTTCCCCTACAGCTATAGAACGGCGGTTCGCCGGCGTCCTCATCCACCGCTGTGGAACCGACCTCGTCGCGCTATAAAAGGATGCCCCGAAACCTTCCGAGCACGCAGGCGACTCTTAAGCCATCCCCTAGGACCCCTTGGGGCAGCCAATCGACCCGGGGAGGTCATCTTCCCCACCTCCGGCAGCAGCGACCGCCGCCATGGCCCCAGCTCTTCCAGCGCCACCAGGGCCTCTCCCTCCCATTTCTCTTCACCAAGAACACCTCCTTCCTTCTAGGAACCCAACCCCCTACTCGATTTTGATCGGGAACCACATTCGCCCCAAAACCACTCTGCCACCGAAGCCTCCTCCGCTGCGAAGCTCGCCGCCGGCAACTCCCTCCGTCCCCACCGGCCTGGCGACCACCGGGAGGACCGCCCTGGAGTGGCGGATCCATCCCCGCCCTCGAGGCCCCGCGAGGAGCCGCCAGTCGCCGGCGACGATCGCCGGAGCTCCGCCTCCGCTCGGGACAGAGAAAGAAGGGGGAAAAAGAAATAGGCAAACCTGACTAGTGGGCCCCCGGGACCCACTGTCAGTGTCTCACCGCGCCGTCCACGTGTTTAAGTGGAGGCGTAATCCACCCCAGATTTTTGAAGAGAGGAGAAATGTTTCAAGTTTTGGAGTGCACCCTGCCTTTCCACACATTGAAGGCAAGCATTCTGAACCCCGGCATAATATTTTTGTGTGTTCGATGACACGTTCATAACATCACCTCACTTTGGAGAAACTTGTTATTTCATGTGATATGATCATATGCATGGGTGCATGTTATTGATTTCCATGCTGTTGGAAATGGACACACTTGTGATGATAATCACCCTCATGTGCCTTGCATGCATACCGGCAGGAACCCGGGAAAACCTCTGCCTTGGGTAGGCATGAGTTTGTCGCCGGTCTCCGTCGGGACGGTTATGTCTGGTATGGCATGGCAAGGTGATATGAGCGGTGACTCTGTTGGTTGAAATATATTCGTCATGCTAATCATACAGGGAATACTTAAACCTCCTGAGTCGACCGTAGATCGAGTCTTGTGCCAGTAACCCCCATACTTGTTTCGTACTACCACTCGTCTCTACAGCAAGTAGAGTACGGTTCAGTAAGTTGTCAACCTCTTTCTAGCACACACCGTACAGAGAGGCCATGGTGGAAGATACCGGTTGTAGCTGGTAGGCAGGCCACCTGGTCCGGGGGCATGGGTGTTTCCGGTTGGGACCGAGAGGGGAGGCCACCCCTTAGAGCGCGTGATATAAATTTGATCCCATGCTACGCGAGGTTGTAGCCTCCCCACTTAGAGTTTGCTTGACAGGTGTCGTGGGTGATTCCAGACACGTGTGAGTTAAGCTGGTGTGTGCAAGTTAGGTGTGTTTTCAACAAAAAGACCGTAGACGGAATTAGTCCCGATGGACTAAAGAAATCCATTACTCGTGGGTAAAGAGTACACCCTCTACAGAGAATAAACCTATTCGAATAGCCGTGTCCATGGTTAAGGATTACAGTCTGGGATGGGTCAAGTGTCGGTCTTCGGAGGTGAAACTATTAACCAAAACTGGAATTACTACTTGTGACTTGTGATAACTATGATTATTATTATTGTTGACTAACCCGTGATATTATTGTTAAGATCGAGTATCTCTGGGATGGTTCTACCTCCGGGATATTCACTATGATTGTTTATTTTAAAGCCCTTTATGTGGTATCGCTCAGACGCCCGACTGTGGCATTTCTTTTAAAGCCCTTTATGTGGTGTCGTTCAGACGCCCGACTGTGGCATTTTTTTGAGCCCTTTATGTGGTGTCGCTCAGACGCCCGACTGTGGCATTTCTTTTAAAGCCCTTTATGTGGTGTCGCTCAGACGCCCGACTGTGGAATTTCTTTTAAATCCCTTTATGTGGTGTCGCTCAGACGCCCGACTGTGGCATTTCTTTTAAGGCCCTTTATGTGGTGTCGCTCAGACGCCCGACTGTGGCATTTCTTTTAAAGCCCTTTATGTGGTGTCGCTAAGATGCCCGACTGTGGCATTGCTTGTTATTTGTTTCATAAATTTTAATACTACCATGTTATTGCATTTTTATAAATAACTTGCTTGCACGCATCAGAGTTTCATTTATCTTTTGTGACTGACATCATGAGCATAAAATATTTTCAGCACATCATTGTTATATTATACCTGTGTTCATAATGTTTGCGAGTACATTCAAAGTACTCACTGGCTTGTCCCTGGCTATTGTCTTGGCCAGATTTTCTTGCACGAAGAGGAGCGACGCGATGACAGCCCCGGAACCTAAGTAATGGAGATAGCAACCTCGCGAAGATAGGAGTTAACCTGGTCAGTTGTTCCCGTGGGAAATGGAGTCCCATAGACACTGACGTTTCACAACCCGCTTCCGCCATCAACCACTAGAAACCATTTGTTGTACTCACAGGCCAGAACGGTCTTGTACTACATATTTTGTATTTGCTTGGAATTTCTGTATCAAGTTGGAGCCTCATCAGCTAACAGTAATCCTGGGGCTGATGAGCACGACGGTCTTTTTTGGAAATTTATTACCCGGAAAACCGGTCGTGACAGACTTGGTATCAGAGCCAGGCTGACCATTGGCTAATCCTATCTTGGCCAGGTCGAAAAATTTAGGCAAACCAACCCACTAGACCTTAGCCAAACCCCAGCCAAGCTTCTCGTGCAAGATAGCCACACAGTAATCCCGACACTTTTGGCAGTCGGTGCCCAACCTATCAGCCTAGCCTGTCGATCGCACACCAGTGACCGATGGCAAAAAAGTCTCATTCGCAAGTGTGCGAAAGAAGACTCCGTTCCCTTTTTTCTATAAAAAGGGCACGCTAGCCCCAACCCAGCACAGCACAACCTCGAACCCAGCCACAATGCCTGGCCCCATAGTGCACAACGAGACCACAGCAACCAACCTTGGAGGTTTTGTGACCATCCTCGCAAACCTCACCCGTCGTGCCTATGCGTTAGAGGAGCCACCAGAATATGTTGTGTACCAAGGACCCTTGAGCGGTGAAGAACGTCAATTCTGGGCCACTGTACACATCTACGGTAGGGGTATAGTACCCGAGCGCCCCTACAGGTTCACCGGAAGAACAACTTCCTTTGAGCCACAAGCCATACAACTAGCTGCTCGAGAGGCTATAGTTCATCTCAGGCACTTGTCGCCCAGAGTTAACTGTCGCTCGTTCCACTACTACCCCAGACGCGAAGGGTATGGAAGACCACCCCAAGTTGCCAACGGAGATCACGAGACAGATCCTGCATTGTTGCACCTGGTGCGCTATGTAAGTGCACTAGAGGAACTGTGCGATCAAATCACTATTGATTTAATTGCAGCTCGTGGAGAGCTGGTTCGTCGAGCCCTGGCGAGAGAAGAAAACGAGCCCAACGCCGACAACCCAGTCGTGCTGTTTGGACAACCGATCGAGACCCCGAGATCAGCTCCAGCCATCAGCCGAGATGCTTTGATGACCCCAGAAGTGTTTCGTCGCCTTTTGGGAGCACACTCCAACGGGGTTGTGGCCAACAATCCCCGCGATGGTCATCATCACTACCCCGACCCTGCAGTTCCTCTGCCATCTCCGACTAATCCCGGCAGTGAGACACGTGGAGAAGCCTCGACATCCACCAAGCACACCCGTTTAGACATTAACAAGGTAGACTAAGCCGTACGAGTAGTACCGAGTCTCAGTGTATCCTCGCGTTGTAATCGTGCGACCATGTTTATTAACGCAGCCTGTCGTTGTGCCTCTGTTTTAATAGTGGCCTTGCATTTTTGGTCAGTGCATAGTTGCATATTTTTCCGGGCACAACTACCAAAACCAACCCGACGACAACCACAGTAACACGTCTCTTTATGAGATATGTGTATCTCTGACACTGACCCGACCTTTGGAGCTAAGCTGGCAAATTTATTACCTTTCACCACGGTAAAATGATCCGGCTCCATTGCTATATAAAGGCCACCTTGTGACCTTACCCAGCAACCCTCACCTTGTGCACCACACTCACAACTTTTTCCTGTCATGCCGAGCCCCAGCATTCATCTGAGAACCCCAGATGCAACCCTAGGTAGCTTTGTCAAAATATTGTGGGATTTTACCCGCAGTACCATGGGTTCTACCCAGCCACCTCAGTACGAGCTGTTCAAATCAAGGATCACCCCTTCCACCTCGGAATATTGGGCAGCAGTGCACATCCCTCCCGTGGACTCCAATCAAGATCCAACGGAAGTTTCCTTCGTGGGGAAATCTATGCCAACCCCACACTTGGCCATAGAAGCTGCTGCGAAAGAAGCGATTGCTCGTCTTCGATCCGCAGTACCCTATGCCCGCGAACGAGGATATTATTACTTTCCGAGCCGTGCAGCACCCGGAGAAGTAACGTCTTTTCCCAGTGGGCGTATTGAGAGAGACCCTGTTCTGGCCAACCTTATCCAGTACATCATCGCTCAAGAGCATTTGAACCAACGAGTGATGGATTATCTCCAGAATCTCACTGATCTGAATCCTCAGATTGCCATCGGCAGACCACTGAGGCCCGACCCGGAGAGACGCATACATCGACTGGTCAATCCACTTCCTCCGATAGAAGAGGAGTGTATCCCTTTACCAGAGACATTTTATCAGGACCCCACCCAGTTACCGTTTTCATTTTAGACGTCACTACTGTATTTGTTTTTGCAGCATTTATATTTGCGTGTATCTTATGCATGGTACCCCAAATTTGTGGGACGAGTCGAGTATTTAGTTTCTACTGGTATGAGTAATTTTTCTTCGTGATTAACTTGTGTAACCGCGAAAGATCCTAGTATGAGTTTTCTTTTTACTGAATTGCTGCATCATTTATCCCCTCACTACGTGGATTTTTTTTTATTCACACAGCACCACGGCAGCAGTCTCACAACCGCTCGAACGCATATGGAATTTTTGTTTTTCACAACGGCTCTTAGCAAATCTCGAGGACGAGATTTTTCTTAAGGGGGGTAGTATTGTAACACCCCAAAAATTTAACCAGGTTTTAGTTATTAAAATTTTGCCAAGAGTTTAAAATTTTTGCATGCAAGTATATCCCTGTTGATTTCAAAACTTTTATTTTAATATTAAGGAGGTTTTCCCAAGTGGATCCTTCCAAAACATATTGGACTTATTTTCCCTCTCATTTAAAAACATCTTTCAATTAGGAGATTTATTTATTAAATTATTTCACTCTGAGCTTTATTCCTTAAAATGACTTTCTTTAAGTTTTGGAGCTCTTTTTGAACTGCAACCATTTGATATATTATTCTAAAAATCCAACCAAAATTTGGAGATGTCATGTGATGTCTCTAAATCACTTTTGTGCAATAATATATTCCATTCATTGAATATTTTGAGCTCTACACCAAGTTTTCAAATCTAGTCCAGTGGGCAATTTTACACTACAACCTATTTAAATATTTCTTTAAAACTTCTACCAAAATTAGGGGAGGTCAGTAGGAGCATATTATTCCACTTTGTGCAAAAACCTATTTATGTTCTTTGAAAAAATTGAGTGAATCATCCTCTTTTTCATTCTGGTCCAGCCTTGTGATTTCTACTGCAACCCTATTTAATGTTGCTCCAAAGATCTTGTGTTTTCTCCTACTTGTAGACAGCCCTACCAAACCCCTAAATCCAGGAGCATGCACCCATTGGATTAATTTTGGTTCATGAAATAATGTCATTTATTTCCTGTCCAGAATTGTAGTTTTGCAAAACCTGCACTAACAAGTTTGTGCTTTTCACAAACTAACCTCACCACCCTCTTGTGCATCCAAAGAGACCCTGATCTGGAGGATTTGGCCACCCCAAGAAATGCCTAAGTGCCCTTAGCATTTTGTCAAACACCTTATGGGCATGATCTGTTTTCACATGACTTTTGACATTGCACTGGGAGCTTGCACCCCTAATAGAACTAACATGTCCACTAGACTCCCAGTGGCTCCTGGCCTGTATCTGTTAAGTTCCAGCCTAACCCAAGCTCTGCAGCATGCACTGGCATTTCTTCAAGCACGTCCCGTGCACGCCCAGAGCGCGAGCAGAGTGTGCGTTTGGCGCACGCGTGCAACCGAGCCGCCGCATCTCACCCCGCACCCGTTCCGACTCGTGACCACCTGCAGCTAGCTGCCACGCACTCCCCGCCTCACCACTACACGCCAGCCCGCCCTGGCGCCCTACAGCGCCATCGCTACAGCACTTTTGGCGGCACGCCGGCGTCGGCCAACAGCCCTGCGCCGTTCAGCGCCGCCCAAGCCACCCCGGCTCGCCACCTGGCCCCTTGAACAGCTCAAGCTCATTCACAAGGGTGTCGCCTAGCTCTCGTCGCCGCCACGTTCCCCTGCAGCTACAGAATGGCGGTTCGCCGGCGTCCTCATCCACCGCCGCGGAACCGACCTCGTCGCGCTATAAAAGGACGCCCCGAAACCTTCCGAGCACGCAGGCGACTCTTAAGCCATCCCCTAGGACCCCTTGGGGCAGCCAATCGACCCGGGGAGGTCATCTTCCCCAGCTTCGGCAGCAGCGACCGCCGCCATGGCCCCAGCTCTTCCAGCGCCACCAGGGCCTCTCCCTCCCATTTCTCTTCACCAAGAACACCTCCTTCCTTCTAGGAACCCAACCCCCTACTCGATTTTGATCGGGAACCACATTCGCCCCAAAACCACTCTGCCACCGAAGCCTCCTCCGCCGCGAAGCTCGCCGCCGGCAACTCCCTCCGTCCCCACCGGCCTGGCGACCACCGGGAGGACCGCCCTGGAGTGGCGGATCCATCCCCGCCCTCGGGGCCCCACGAGGAGCCGCCAGTCGCCGGCGACGATCGCTGGAGCTCCGCCTCTGCTCGGGACAGAGAAAGAAGGGGGAAAAAGAAATAGGCAAACCTGACTAGTGGGCCCCCGGGACCCACTGTCAGTGTCTCACCGCGCCGTCCACGTGTTTAAGTGGAGGCGTAATCCACCCCAGATTTTTGAAGAGAGGAGAAATGTTTCAAGTTTTGGAGTGCACCCTGCCTTTCCACACATTGAAGGCAAGCATTCTGAACCCCGGCATAATATTTTTGTGTGTTCGATGACACGTTCATAACATCACCTCACTTTGGAGAAACTTGTTATTTCATGTGATATGATCATATGCATGGGTGCATGTTATTGATTTCCATGCTGTTGGAAATGGACACACTTGTGATGATAATCACCCTCATGTGCCTTACATGCATACCGGCAGGAACCCGGGAAAACCTCTGCCTTGGGTAGGCATGAGTTTGTCGCCGGTCTCCGTCGGGACGGTTATGTCTGGTATGGCATGGCAAGGTGATATGAGCGGTGACTCTGTTGGTTGAAATATATTCGTCATGCTAATCATACAGGGAATACTTAAACCTCCTGAGTCGACCGTAGATCGAGTCTTGTGCCAGTAACCCCCATACTTGTTTCGTACTACCACTCGTCTCTACAGCAAGTAGAGTACGGTTCAGTAAGTTGTCAACCTCTTTCTAGCACACACCGTACAGAGAGGCCATGGTGGAAGATACCGGTTGTAGCTGGTAGGCAGGCCACCTGGTCCGGGGGCATGGGTGTTTCCGGTTGGGACCGAGAGGGGAGGCCACCCCTTAGAGCGTGCGATATAAATTTGATCCCATGCTACGCGAGGTTGTAGCCTCCCCACTTAGAGTTTGCTTGACAGGTGTCGTGGGTGATTCCAGACACGTGTGAGTTAAGCTGGTGTGTGCAAGTTAGGTGTGTTTTCAACAAAAAGACCGTAGACGGAATTAGTCCCGATGGACTAAAGAAATCCATTACTCGTGGGTAAAGAGTACACCCTCTGCAGAGAATAAACCTATTCGAATAGCCGTGTCCATGGTTAAGGATTACAGTCTGGGATGGGTCAAGTGTCGGTCTTACCGTCGGTCTTCGGAGGTGAAACTGTTAACCAGAACTGGAATTACTACTTGTGACTTGTGATAACTATGATTATTATTATTGTTGACTAACCCGTGATATTATTGTTAATATCGAGTATCTCTGGGATGGTTCTACCTCCGGGATATTCACTATGATTGTTTATTTTAAAGCCCTTTATGTGGTGTCGCTCAGACGCCCGACTGTGGCATTTCTTTTAAAGCCCTTTATGTGGTGTCGTTCAGACGCCCGACTGTGGCATTTTTTTGAGCCCTTTATGTGGTGTCGCTCAGACGCCCGACTGTGGCATTTCTTTTAAAGCCCTTTATGTGGTGTCGCTCAGACGCCCGACTGTGGCATTTCTTTTAAAGCCCTTTATGTGGTGTCGCTCAGACGCCCGACTGTGGCATTTCTTTTAAAGCCCTTTATGTGGTGTCGCTCAGACGCCCGACTGTGGCATTTCTTTTAAGGCCCTTTATGTGGTGTCGCTCAGACGCCCGACTGTGGCATTTCTTTTAAAGCCCTTTATGTGGTGTCGCTAAGACGCCCGATTGTGGCATTGCTTGTTATTTGTTTCATAAATTTTAATACTACCATGTTATTGCATTTTTATAAATAACTTGCTTGCACGCATCAGAGTTTCATTTATCTTTTGTGACTGACGTCATGAGCATAAAATATTTTCAACACATCATTGTTATATTATACCTGTGTTCATAATGTTTACGAGTACATTCAAAGTACTCACTGGCTTGTCCCTGGCTATTGTCTTGGCCAGATTTTCTTGCACGAAGAGGAGCGACGCGATGACAGCCCCGGAACCTAAGTAATGGAGATAGCAGCCTCGCGAAGATAGGAGTTAACCTGGTCAGCTATTCCCGTGGGAAATGGAGTCCCATAGACACTGACGTTTCACAACCCGCTTCCGCCATCAACCACTAGAAACCATTTGTTGTACTCACAGGCCAGAACGGTCTTGTACTACATATTTTGTATTTGCTTGGAATTTCTGTATCAAGTTGGAGCCTCATCAGCTAACAATAATCCTAGGGTTGATGAGCATGACGGCCTTTTCTGGAAATTTATTACCCGGAAAATCGGTCGTGACAACATGTTTCGGGGCCAGAGTGCTTTAGTAGAGCCATCAGGGCCGCTGTGATTCCTCCCAACTTCAGGTTGGCGAATGGAGTCAGTAAGTTCACTGGCGAGTCCAAGTTCGATACTTGGCTTGAGGACTACCGAGTGGCCGTCCAGATTGGCGGCGGCAATGATGAAGTGGCCATGAAGCACCTGCCTCTCATGTTGGAGGGCTCGGCCAGAGCGTGGCTGAACCAGTTAGCGCCTAGCAGCATTTACACTTGGGAAGATCTCTCCCGAGTGTTCGTCACCACATTTGAAGGCACATGCAAGCGACTAGCAAGGCTGACGGAACTGCGGTCTTGCGTGCAGAAGCCGAATGAAACTTTGAGGAATTACATCCAGAGGTGGATCACGTTACATCACTCGGTGGAGAATGTGTCTGACCACCAAGCAGTTTGTGCCTTCAAGGAAGGCGTCAAGTACAGAGAACTGAATTTGAAATTTGGTCGAACCGGAGATATGTCCCTTAATCGGATGATGGAGATTGCCACCAAGTACGCTAATGGTGAAGATGAGGATCGACTCAGGAGTGGCAAGCTCAAGTCAGTCGCCCAAGAAACCAGAGGAAATTCCAATCGGAAACAGAAGCGGAAAGCCGAGCCAGCGACTCTCGGGGAAGCCTTGGCTTTAACCGAAGGAAAGTTTAAAGGGAAACCTAAAGGACCTTGGAACCCCAAAAAGGTTAAAGACCAGGACGGAAATGATGTGTTGGACTTACCATGTCTCGTCCACACAAAGAAAGATGAAGAGGGTAATTTCATTTACCCGAAACATACCACTCGACAGTGTCGACTCTTGATCCAGCAGTTCCAGGGCAAGCAGCCCAAAGGTAAGGAAAAGGAGTCGGACAATGTCGAGGACAAAGAAGACAGTGACGACGGATACCCTTAGGTCAATTCCACTCTGATGATTTTTGCTGATGTTGAAAGCAGAAGTCGACTGAAAGTTATTAACCGAGAGGTGAATATGGTCGCTCCGGTGACACCTAGTTACCTGAAATGGTCTCAGACTGCCATAACATTCGACCAGTCCGACCACCCAACGCACATCGCCACCCCTGGGAGGCAAGCTTTGGTGGTCGACCCAGTTGTTGAAGGCACTCAACTGACCAAAGTCCTGATGGATGGTGGCAGTGGTTTGAACATATTGTATGCTGAGACGTTGAAAGGGATGGGCATTCCGATGTCCAGACTCAGTGCCAGCAACATGAGTTTCCATGGAGTCATTCCTGGGAAGAAGGCTAAATCACTCGGCCAGATTGCTCTTGATGTCGTTTTCGGTGATTCCAAAAATTACCGCAAAGAAAAGTTGGCATTCGAAGTTGTAGACTTCCAGAGTGCCTACCACGCTATTTTGGGGAGGCCGGTTTATGCACGCTTCATGGCCCGACCATGTTACGTGTACCTCAAATTGAAGATGCCTAGCCCCAAAGGTGTGATCGCTATTACGGGCAATCGGAAGAAAGTGGAAGAATGTTTTCAGAAAGGTTCGAAGATCGCTGATGCTCGGATGGCAGTGGTGGAGTTGCAGGAATACCAGAAGACTGCAGACCCGAGTGATTTGTTGCGAGCCAAGAAGCCTGCTACAGAGTTAGCTTTTCAATCGACTGGCGATACGAAGACAGCTCACATCCACCCGACCGACCCCAGCGCTGCTCCAACTCATATCTCGACAACACTCGACTCCAAATAGGAAGAAGCGCTCATCCAGTTCCTCCGTGAGAACTGGGACATTTTCGCATGGAAGCCCTCTGACATGCCGGGTGTTCCCAGGGAGCTGGTTAAGCACCGCCTAAGAGTCGACTCAAAAGTAAAACCTGTCAAGGAACATCTCCGACAGTCCGCCGTCCAGAAGAGAAAGGCCATTGGCGAAGAGGTGGCTCGACTCTTAGCGGCGGAGTTCATCCAAGAAATCTACCACTCTGAGTGGCTCGCCAATGTTGTCATGGTCCCCAAGAAGGACAAGTCACTTCGCATGTGCATTGACTTTAAACATATCAATCGGGCCTGCCCGAAAGATCATTTTCCTCTCCCCCGCATCGATCAGATAGTCGACTCGAATGCGGGATGTGAGCGACTGTCTTTTTTAGACGCCTATTCCGGGTACCATCAGATCCGTCTGTAAGGGCCTGACGAGATTAAAATAGCTTTCATCACTCCATTCGGGTGCTTCTGTTATGTTACCATGCCATTCGGCCTCAAGAATGCCGGAGCCACATTCATGAGGATGATTCAGAAGTGTTTGCTCACCCAAATCAGTCGAAATGTGGAGGCGTACATGGATGGTATTGTGGTCAAGTCACGGAAGGGTTCCGACCTGCTGACTGACCTTGCTGAAACCTTTGCCAACCTCAGAAGGTTTGATATCAAGCTTAATCCATCAAAATGCACATTCGGGGGTCCTGGCGGAAAGTTGCTCGATTTTCTCATTTCCGAACGGGGAATCGACGCCAATCCAGAAAAGGTCGGTACTATACTCCGAATGAAAAGTCCTGTGCGAGTGCACGATGTTCAGAAGCTTACTGGTTGCTTGGCCGCCCTAAGTCGATTCATATCTCGTCTCGGTGAAAAGGCATTGCCTCTTTCCGATTGATGAAGAAGTCTTACAAGTTCGAGTGGACTCCTGAAGCTGACGCAGCGTTCGCAGAGCTCAAAGCTCTGCTCTCCACCTAGTCGGTGCTTGCTGCCCCAATCAGCAAGGATCCTTTGCTGCTTTACATTGCAGCCATAGGACAAGTCGTCAGTACGATACTTACGGTCGAGCGGAAAGAAGAAGGGAAAACATTCAATGTTCAGCGCCCAGTGTATTATATTTCTGAAGTCTTGACCCCATCGAAGCAAAGATATCCTCATTATCAGAAGCTCGTATATGGGATTTATATGACCACAAAGAAAGTTGCCCACTACTTCTCTGATCGTTCCATTACAGTCGTCAGCGACGCTCCGTTGTCAGAGATCTTGCATAACAGGGATGCAACTGGTCGAGTGGCAAAATGGGCGATTGAACTCCTTCCTCTAGATATCAAGTTTGAGGCAAAGAAAGCTATCAAGTCCCAGGCAATCGTGGATTTAGTCGCCGAGTGGATTGAACAGCAACTGTCGACTCAGGTTCACTCGGAGCATTGGACCATGTTCTTCAACGGTTCCAAGATGCTAAATGGTTCCGGCGCCGGAGTGGTGTTGGTCTCCCCCAGAGGAGATAAACTCAGATATGTTCTTCAAATCCACTTTGATTCCTCTAACAACGAGGCAGAATACGAAGCACTTTTATATGGGTTGCGCATGGCCATTTCACTCGGCGTCCGTCGCCTCATGGTCTATGGCGACTCAGATTTGGTGGTTAATCAAGTGATGAAGGAATGGGACGTCATAAGTCCAGCCATGACTGGTTATTGCAATGTAGTGAGAAAGCTGGAGAAGAAATTCGAGGGGTTAGAGCTTCATGACATACCCCGACTGAAAAATCAAGCAGCTGATGATCTGGCAAAAATAGGTTCCAAAAGAGAAGCCATTCCCAGCAATGTGTTTTTGGAACACATCCACACACCATCAGTCCAGGAGGATCCCTTCACTGAAGAGGCCCCGCAGCCAAAAAGCGCCACGGATCCGACTGAAGTTGAATTTCCAGCTGTGGTCGACTTGATCATGGAAGTCTTGGTTATCACTCCCGTCTAGACAGAACCGTACATCGCGTACATCCTAAGGAAAGAACTCCCAGAAGACGAAGAAGAGGCTCGACAGATCGTCCGTCGATCCAAGACCTTTACAGTCATAAAGGGACAGTTATATAGAGAAAGCGCGACTGGGGTCGGCCAGAAGTGTATTACACCAGAAGAAGGTCAGATGATCCTTAACGATATCCACTCGGGGACCTGTGGTCATCATGCATCCTCTCGGACCATTGTGGCTAAAGTATACCGAGCGGGGTTCTACTGCCCAAGAGCCAATGAGATGGCAAAAGAGATAGTCGACAAATGTGAAGGATGTCAGTATTACTCCAATATGCCGCACAAGCCCGCGTCAGCCCTGAAAACCATTCCACTCGTCTGGCCCTTCGCTGTTTGGGGGCTGGACATGGTTGGACCACTGAGAACAGGCAGGAGCAGCTTCACTCATGTGCTGGTAGCAGTCGACAAGTTCACCAAATGGATTGAAGCCAAGCCTATCAAGAATCTTGATGCTTGCACCGCTATCAGTTTCATCAGAGAGTTGATATTCAGATATGGAGTTCCACACAGCATCATCACTGACAACGGGTCAAACTTCGATTCCGACAAATTCAGGGCCTTTTGCGCCTCTCAGGGCACTCGAGTCGACTATGCTTCGATCGCTCACCCCCAGTCGAATGGGCAAGCAGAAAGGGCGAATGGGCTGATTCTCAAAGGACTGAAACCCCGATTGATATGCGATCTCAAGCACGCAGCAGGTGCATGGGTCGACGAGCTTCCATCAGTCCTTTGGGGATTAAGAACAACCCCGAATCGATCGACCGGAAGAACCCCATTCTTTCTGGTCTACGGAGCCGAGGCAGTCTTACCGAGTGACCTGCTTCACAACGCTCCCCGAGTCGAGCTCTACTCTGAAGATGAAGCAGGACAAGCCCGGCAGGACGCAGTCGACCTCCTAGAAGAAGAAAGAGAAATGGACTTGATTCGATCGACCATCTATCAGCAAGACTTGCGTCGATTCCATGCCAGAAACGTGAAGAGCTGAGCCTTCCAAGAAGGAGACTTAGTCCTCCGAGTGGATCAGCAGAAACCACACAAGCTCGCTCCTACTTGGGAAGGCCCCTTCATAGTCACCAGAGTCCTCCACAATGGAGCATACCACCTCTACAATGTCGATCCCCAGATTGATGAGCCACGAGCCTGGAATGCGGAGCTACTCCGCCCCTTTTATACTTGAGTTATCATTCAGATAAGATGTAATAAGAAAAAACTCTTGTAGTTTATTTATCAAAGACAAGAGCATTATAATTTTCCCAGTGATTATTATTGTTTTTGTTTACGTAAGAAATCCCCCAGTGGGTGGCTTAGCTGCGAATCCGCTTCGCCTAAGTTTATAAAAATGATTTCCTACCGAGTGGCGAGCCAGCCTCCCACTCGGAGTCTTAGCTGCGAATCCGTTTCGCCTAAGTTTGAAAAAAAATCCTACCGAGTGGAGAGCAGCCCTCCCACTCGGGGGCTTAGCTGCAGTCTAGTACTTGCCTAAGCTCTCTCGCTTGAGGACTTAGCTGCAGTCAGGCACTCGCCTAAGTTTGAAAAAATCCTACCAAGTGGAGAGCAACCCTCCCACTCGGGGGCTTAGCTGCAGTCCAGTACTCGCCTAAGTTCTCTCGCTTGAGGACTTAGCTACAGTCAGGCACTCACCTAAGTTTAAAAAAATCCTACTGAGTGGAGAGCATCCCTCCCACTCGGGGGCTTAGCTGCAGTCCAGTACTCGCCTAAGTTCTCTCGCATGAGGACTTAGCTGTAGTCAGGCACTCGCCTAAGTTTGAAAAAATCCTACCGAGTGGAGAGCAGCCCTCCCACTCGGGGGCTTAGCTGCAGTCCAGTACTCGCCTAAGTTCTCTTGCTTGAGGACTTAGCTACAGTCAGGCACTCGCCTAAGTTTGAAAAAATCCTACCGAGTGGAGAGCATCCCTCCCACTCGGGGGCTTAGCTGCAGTCCAGTACTCGCCTAAGTTCTCTCGCTTGAGGACTTAGCTCCAGTCAGGCACTCGCCTAAGTTTGAAAAAATCCTACCGAGTGGAGAGCAGCCCTCCCACTCGGGGGCTTAGCTGCAGTCCAGTACTCACCTAAGTTCTCTCTCTTGAGGACTTAGCTGCAGCCAGGCACTCGCCTAAGTTTGAAAAAATCCTACCGAGTGGAGAGCAGCCCTCCCACTCAGGGGCTTAGCTGCAGTCCAGTACTCGCCTAAGTTCTCTCTCTTCAGGACTTAGCTACAGTCAGGCACTCGCCTAAGTTTGAAAAAATCCTACCGAGTGGAGAGCATCCCTCCCACTCGGGGGCTTAGCTGCAGTCCAGTACTCGCCTAAGTTCTCTCTCTTGAGGACTCAGCTGCAGTCAGGCACTCGCCTAAGTTTGAAAAACAAAAAATCCTACCGAGTGGAGAGCAACCCTCCCACTCGGAGGCTTAGCTGCAGTCCAGTACTCGCCTAAGTTCTCTCTCTTGAGGACTTAGCTGCAGCCAGGCACTCGCCTAAGTTTGAAAAAATCCTACCGAGTGGAGAGCAGCCCTCCCACTCAGGGGCTTAGCTGCAGTCCAGTACTCGCCTAAGTTCTCTCTCTTCAGGACTTAGCTACAGTCAGGCACTCGCCTAAGTTTGAAAAAATCCTACCGAGTGGAGAGCATCCCTCCCACTCGGGGGCTTAGCTGCAGTCCAGTACTCGCCTAAGTTCTCTCTCTTGAGGACTCAGCTGCAGTCAGGCACTCGCCTAAGTTTGAAAAACAAAAAATCCTACCGAGTGGAGAGCAACCCTCCCACTCGGAGGCTTAGCTGCAGTCCAGTACTCGCCTAAGTTATCTCGCTTGAGAACTTAGCTGCAGTCAGGCACTCGCCTAAGTTTGAAAAATCCTACCGAGTGGAGAGCAGTCCTCCCACTCGGGGGCTTAGCTGCAGTCCGGTACTTGCCTAAGTTTTCTTGCTTGAATACTTAGCTGCGGTCAGGTACTCGCCTAAGTACGAAACACATCCCACTCTACAGTAACAAGCTGCAGATCGACGGCCACCTCCTCCTTGGAGAGCTTCGCCACAAATACAACATGCACTCCATCCTGCTCTGCAGTAACGAGGTGCAGGTCGACTGCTACCTTCCCCTTCGGAGCCGCGCCACAAGTACAAAAAAGGTGTCTCGAAAGAAGAACTATTTCCACTTGACGGGGGATTCATAAAGATATTCAACGATAAACCGAGTTCAGATAAATCCTAAAGGGTCCGGACCACAGGTCAAAGTGCTCAGGCATTCAGCCCGAAAGAGTTTAATGGTTACAAAAACCACTCGGCATTCCGAGGCAAATTTAAGGTGGGGCATAAAAGTTTGTTCACTCCGCAGGAGGAGGGCTAGCAGGCTCGATGAACTCATCCACGTCGACGCCATCGGCAATCCGAGTGGCGGCAGCAATGAAAATCTCCATAAAAGTTCGGAAGTCGTGCTTCTGGGTGTTGGCGACCTTGATTGCGGCCAGCTTATCTTGTCGCACCTCCTTGCACTGGACACGAACCAAAGACAGAGCCACATCAGCGCCACACCGAGCAGAAGACTCCTTCCACTCCTGCACTCGGTCAGGGATTCCGTTAAGTTGAGTCATCAGAGACTCAAGATCGTTTTGGAGTGTGGCCTCTGGCCAAAGTGCCGGGTCGATCCGTGACATGGCGACCTTCAGTCGAGCCAAGTAGTCCACGGCACCATCGATGCGAGATTCCAGTCGGAGCAGATTCATGGCAGTTTCATCTTTCACGAGAGAGTTGATTGGATCCAAACCTGGTTCGATCCACCCAGTCTCCTCTTCAAAGTTCTGGCAAAACTCTGCATTCACGATCCAAGGATAAGTCAATTTTCGTACACTGAGTCGAGACAAAAAAATCAGTCGAAACAGAATGTGCACCTTCAAGCTTGATGAACAACTTCTTGGCAAGACTTCTCAGATAGCTCTCCAGATCATCCCTCCTACGAGCAATGCTTTCCATTTTCTCGCCCTGGACGAGATTCGCCTTCTTCCAGCGCGAGCACTCCTTGTTGGAGTCATTCAGAGCAGACTTCAGCCTGGTATTCTCTTCTTCCAACTGGCCGACCGAAGCCAGCTTCTGTTCGTCCAGAGCGACTCTATCGTCAGCTTCCTTTCGGGCAGCAGCCAGATCCTGGTCCTTCTTTGCCAGAGCTTCTCTCAGTTTTTCTGCAAAGAAATGGTGCTTGATTCAGAAAGAGCAGAAGGGTACTCAATCCCAAGGCAAACCAGTCGACAAACTCGTCTTACCATTGGCACCATCCTTAGCCTTTTGCAGCTCTGTCTTGGCCAGCTCCAAGTCAAGGTTCAGTTGGATATGCTGTTTCTCCAAATCAGCAAAGAGAGCTCCCAGATCACAAGATTTCTGCAATCAAAGAGGAGAAGTTATTTTACAGCGAAAAACAACAAAGGCAAAAAATACTAAGACTACGGTCGACTGCCCGCAGTCCACCATAGTCTCAGGGACTACACCCAGTGGGTGCACTTTGCGTGCCCCCGCCGGTTCTGATCCCACTTGTCCGGCCCACCGAAGTCGAGTCCAGGAAGTAAAAAAAGGCAGAAAGAGATAAAGAAGAACACAGACTACAGTCGACTGCCAATAGTCCATCGTAGTCTCGGGGACTACACCCACTGGGTGCACTTTGCGTGCCCCCAGCGGTTCTGATCCCACTCAACCAGACCGGGTGGAAGAGACAAACTACCAGTTTGGTTTTGTACATTCGAAAAAATACAACGACTACAGTCGACTGCCAGCAGTCCACCGTAGTCTCGGGGACTACACCCAGTGGGTGCACTCAGTGTGCCCCCACCGGTTCAAAAATTTCAATCGACGCACCCAGTGGGTGTACAGATGCAAAGATTTTCAGAAAAGAGTCTTCAGATAACATATCCTAACAAAACAAGCAATGACCAATTAACCTAAACATTGCTTTGGAGGGCCGAGCTGGCGTCGTAGGCAGCCTAACTGGCGTCCCGCACCATCCTCATCTTCTCCATCATGATGCCCGCCTGATGTATGGCTTCCTTGGCAGCATTCGCTTCGTCCTCCGGGACATGATGGGTCGCAAAAACTGAAGGTGGGTCGACGAGAGCCTGAGCACTCGACGAAGAGGGCAAGGCACTCGACAATGGCACAACAAAGGTAACAGAACCCCGATTGGCGTCGCCAGTGTCCTGAACGACTGGTTCCGTCCTTGGCATCGACTGTGGCGCCTCGCTTGTAGGAGCCTACCTATTTTTCCTCGTCAAAGGCCTCTCGGGCTCTTCATCATCATCGGTGAGGTCAATAACGTTGGGAGCTACGCAAAGTTCAATCGTCAAAATCACATCACCCAATGGTACACGTTGTAGTTGAATCGACCAAAATAAAGACAGTATGGCAGGAGTCATACCCAGTTTTGACGTGACCGCATCCTCCATCACCTCATCATCATCCCTGTAAGCTGAGGTCCTAGAAGTGGCAGCACTGGCAGTTCCAAAGTTCGTCCGGTTAAAACAAGAAAAACAAACAGCGCTGAGCATCGAGTGTATACAGAGGAAGACACTTATGCAGAAGTGACGGGGATGTCAATCTTAATCTTCGGCAACGCCTTCCAGATTTTGGGCTCCGCAACTTTGGGGTGCTTGGGCGCTTTCTCGGTCGGGGTTGGTGAAGCGATCCGAGGACGCTTCGAAGATTGACCAGCTTGAGCAGTCGCCTTTTCACGAACGCTCGGTCGTTCTTGGGCGACTTTGGATCGCCTCTCCTTGCGAGGAGGCGACTCGACTTCATCTTCGTCGCTTGAGTCTTCGCTTTCTCCATCCTCTTCACCATCAGAAGTCCACTCGCCACTGTCGCCGCCGCTCGCCTCGCCTTCCAAGTCTTGCCCTTGCTCTCCATTGGGCATCGAGTACATTTCATTGAGGGCCTAAAAAAATAACAATCAAAAGACATTCAGTCGACCGCAAACGGGACATCACATGGAGAGTCGGAAAGTTACTTACAGAAACATACCTGCTCCGGCTGACGCGAGTTGTCGAATGGAGTCACCCTCCTGGATCCCCGAGGGTTGTCTTTGTTGCCAGTGATTCCTCTCAACCAGCTCTCCAAGGTGTCCTCACTGACCTCCTCCGGGTGGATCCGAGTGGTATCTTCTAGCCTAGAATACATCCACATCGGATGATCGCGCGCCTGAAGGGGTTGGATCCGTCGACCGAGAAAGACCTCCAGCAGATCCATCCCGGTCACTCCGTCGCGGACGAGATGGACGACCCGTTCGACCAGCTCCTTGACATGCGCCTTCTCTTCTGGAACTATCTTCAGGGGAGCAGGCTTCTCCACTCGAGCCAAGGAGAAAGGAGGAAGCCCAGTCGACTGGCCAGGGGTCGGCTGATCCTTGCAGTAAAACCAACTCGACTGCCAGCCCTGGACCGAGTCAGGAAGGATCATCGCTGGGAAAGTGCTTTTGCTCCTCATCTAGATCCCCAGACCACCGCACATCTGGATCACCCGAGTCCTCTCGTCACTCGACTTGGTCTTTTTGACCGGCTGGGAACGACAAGTGAAGATATGTTTGACGACCCCCAGTGCGGTCGACAGCCCAAGAAGTTTTCGCACATAGACACGAAAGCGGCCAGATAGACTATGGTATTCGGAGTAAAATGGTGGAGCTGAGCCCCAAAGAAGTTCAAAAAAACCCGGAAGAAAGGGTGGGGAGGCAGTGAGAACCCACGATCTATGTGAGTTGCTAAGAGGACGCACTCACCCTCTCTGGGCTGCGGCTCAGTTTCGTCTCCCGGGAGCCGAGCCGACTTGTGGGGGATAAATCCCCCTTCCACCAGGTCGTCGAGGTCGTCCTGCGTGATTGTCGAGCAGATCCAGTCGCCCTGGATCCAGCCCGCCAGCAGGCCGGACCTCGACGAGGATCCGCCCCGGTTGGTCCGCTTGCCCTTCGCCTTCGCGGTTGCCTTCTTCGCGCGTTCCAGCACCACCATCTTGTCCTTCCCCATGGTGGCAGTTTGAGCTCAAGCGGAGATCCGGCGACGAGACGGGAGCAAGGGTGGCGGAGAAATCGGGAGAAAACAGAGAGAGAATGGTGGCGTGCAAAACAGAGCCCCGGCCCAACGCCTTATATGAGGTTGCTTCCGAGTGGCTGACTGGTAGGCCTGGACGGCCCTGCCAAATCCCGTGGCGATCGCGCACGCGATACGTGGCGAAAAAGGTGGCGTGGGGATCGAGGCGGCTCTGCGCTATCCCATCCGTTTACTGCGGCCTCTCCCGTCCCGCGCGCTTCCCGAAATTTGGATCCCATGAAATCCGCGGGCAGCAGAACAACTCATCGGACCGAAGATCTCCTCCGCACCGTCACTCAGAACTCTTCAAGTATAAGAAATCACTCGACAAAACCTAAGAATGGATCAAGGCAACTGGAAAGAAAGTTGTTGTCATCACTCTAGTCCATTGATCCAAAACAAGGTATGCTCACGACATGAAAAATGAGTCGGAGATGTGCTCAAACCCTTTCCCACTCAAACCTCGATCCATTCGGGGGCTAATGATGAAGCTATGTACCTAGGGTAGGGTCATGGACATGTCCAAACTGACCTACCCAAGGACACCTCCAGAAGAAATCACATTTCAATCGACTTGGCGGTGTTTCACTCAACGGACTGGAAGACACTCGACCAAGAAGCAACCACTCGACCAAGATCCAACCACCCGACGGCCAGGAGACCTAAAGTCACTCCGCACGCTAACAGTCGGTCATTAAGTAGCTTTTATGGTCATCATAGCACTTTATTAGGGGCGTTACCAGTAATGCCCGACCTTAATGTACTTAAAACCCTGCATAACTGAGGGCCGGAGGGGTCTGGCGGACTCTATATAAGCCACCCCCCTCCTCGGTGTAAAGGGTTCGTACCCCTGTAATTCATACTCTCATAATCCAGTCGACTGCCTCCGGGCTCCGAGACGTAGGGATATTACTTCCTCCGAGAAGGGCCTGAACTCGTAAACCTTGCGTTCTTACAACTTCTCCATAGCTAAGATCTTGCCTCTCCATACTTACCCCCCTACACTACTGTCAGACTTGGAACCACGACACGCAGGAGGATAAACTCTTAAATAACAGGCAATAAATAATAGAAATGACCTTGTTCAAACATTACAAAGGAGAACATGATTGTATTCATGGAAATATAATGTCCTTGGTGCATTGCTCCGCCGCAAGGCAGGACACTTTCATAATATAATTCAGGCTTGCGTTTCTCCTTCCCCTCTGGCGGTCCCTCGGTCATCGGCTTTTCAGCATCCATCTTCCCCCACTGCACCTTTGCGCGGGCGAAGGCCATTCGCGCACCCTCTATACAGACCGACCGCTTGATGACGTCAAGTCGAGGGCAGGCACTCACAAGCCGCCTCACGAGCCCGAAGTAGCTGCCTAGAATCGGCTCGGCAGGCCATAGCCGGATAATCAAATCCTTCATGGCTAGTTCGGCCGCCCTATGTAGTTCGATCAGCTGTTTCAGTTGATCAGCAAAAGGCACCGGATAATTCGGCGCCAGAAACTGCGACCAGAAGAGCTTATCCGTAGGGTTCCCTTCTTTGGCTCGGTAGAATTGGGCGGCATCCGATATGTGATACGTCTCCAACGTATCTATAATTTTTGATTGCTCCATGCTATATTATCTACTGTTTTGGACATTATTGGGCTTTATTATCCACTTTTATATTATTTTTGGGACTAACCTATTAACCGGAGGCCCAGCCCAGAATTGTTGTTTTTTGCCTGTTTTAGGGTTTCGGAGAAAAGGAATATCAAACGGAGTCCAAACGGAATGAAACCTTCGGGAACGTGATTTTCTCAACGAATAAGACCCGGGAGACTTGGACCCTATGTCAAGAAAGAAAATAGGAGGCCACGAGGTAGGGGCGCGCCTACCCCCCCCCCCCCAGGCGCGCCCTCCACTCTCGTGGGTCCCCTGTTGCTCCACCGACATACTCCTTCCTCCTATATATACCTATGTACCCCCAAACGATCAGAAACAGAGCCAAAACCCTAATTCCACGACCGCAACTTTCTGTATCCACGAAATCCCATCTTGGGGCCTGTTCCGGAGCTCCGCCGGAGGGGGCATCGATCACGGAGGGCTTCTACATCAACACCATAGCCCCTCCGATGAAGTGTGAGTAGTTTACCTCAGACCTACGGGTCCATAGTTAGTAGCTAGATGGCTTCTTCTCTCTTTTTGGATCTCAATGCAATGTTCTCCCCCTCTCTTGTGGAGAACTATTTGATGTAATCTTCTTTTTGCGGTGTGTTTATGATCAAGTCTATCTATGAATTGTGGGTTTATGATCAAGTCTATCTATGAACACTATTTGAATCTTCTCTGAATTCTTTTATGTATGATTGGTTATCTTTACAAGTCTCTTCGAATTATCAGTTTGGTTTGGCCTACTAGATTGATCTTTCTTGCAATGGGAGAAGTGCTTAGCTTTGGGTTCAATCTTGCGGTGTCCTTTCCCAGTGATAGTAGGGGCAGCAAGGCACGTATTGTATTGTTGCCATCGAGGATAACAAGATGGGGTTTTCTTCATATTGCATGAGTCTATCCATCTACATCATGTCAACTTGCTTAAGGCGTTACTCTGTTTTTAACTTAATACTCTAGATGCATGCTGGATAGCGGTCGATGAGTGGAGTAATAGTAGTAGATGCAGGCAGGAGTCGGTCTACTTCTCTCGGACGTGATGCCTATATACATGATCATACCTAGATATTCTCATAACTATGCTCAATTCTGTCAATTGCTCAACAGTAATTTGTTCACCCATCGTAGAATACTTATGCTCTAGAGAGAAGCCACTAGTGAAACCTATGGCCCCTGGGTCTATCTTTATCATATTAATCTCCTACTACTTAGTTATTTCCTTTGCTATTTACTTTGCCTTTATTTTACTTTGCATCTTTATCATAAAAATACCAAAAATATTATCTTATCATATCTATCAGATCTCACTCTCATAAGTGGCCTTATAGGGATTGACAACCCCTATTTACGTTGGTTGCGAGGATTTATTTGTTTTGTGCAGGTACAAGGGACTCGCGCGTAGCCTCCTACTGGATTGATACCTTGGTTCTCAAAAACTGAGGGAAATACTTACGCTACTTTGTTGCATCATCCCTTCCTCTTCGGGGAAAACCAACGCAGTGCTCAAGAGGTAGCAATATGCTGCGGGGCAGTCCCGCAAATACCCCTGGAGAAATCCGAACTCAAAATTAGAAACATAATTTTCTCCTCAAATACTTGCTTTACATGGAAAAAGCCTTACCCGTCGCGATCATCCTCGCCTCTTGGATCTCCTGCAGAGCGCCTTGGGTTTCCCCCTGGGCATCGCGCGCGGCCTGATGAGCCCTGGCGAGTTCGGATTCTTTTCTTCCTTAAACTATGCTCCAAGGTCTCGCATTTCTTCACGGACTCTTGAAGCTCCTGCTCAGCTTCAATAACCCTGGCCTCGTGCTTCTCACGAAGAGCCTGCTCTGCGGCTGCCTTTTCCTCGGCCTCGGCAATAGCCTTCCTCAGAGCCTCGACTTCGTTCATCGCCCCTAGAGCAAATAATGAAACATATTTTATCATACTGAGAATTTGTTTGCACTGAACCCGAACAAGGCTTGCGCATACCTTGTTTATCTTCCAACTGCCTTTTCAACTGGCCAAGTTCTTCTCGGCCCGCTCCAGACTTTGATTCAGTCTGGAGACCTCCGCAGCATGAGAGGCAGCAGCCGCTGCAGACGCCTGCTTATAAAAGAAGAGAGATAGATGTCATCAAGTGAGTCTTCCTGCGAACATAAATTTGATCCTCTCTCCGGTCCTTTCTTGCACCGAACAATGTATCAGGGGCTACTATCCATACTATGACACTCTTCGAAATCTCATAAAACATACCTCAAAGCCTTTTATAAGGCTGATACAGGCTTCATTCGGTCCACTCTCAACAGACTGAATCTCCTTAATCACCGCACCCATCAGGGCACGGTGTTCATCGATGATGGAGGCACTCTTCAGCGCCGCCAACAAAACATCCGGCACCTCTGGCTGGACAGAGATTGCCAGTGGAACAGGCATGCCCCCTCCAGCCGAGGGAGGCCGCCTGCTTGATTCTGGAGCCGTATTGGTCTCCTGAATTGCGTCCGGCTGGGAGCCAAATTCAAGATGGCTCCCGCCATCGACTCCCATGGGAATCTTCTCCCCCATGTCTCCGGCCCCCGAAGTTTGACCTCCAGGCGCCGCTTTCACGATCTCTCCCCCCCCCCTCCTTGGTCGGGGTCCTTCTGGGACGAAGCCTCGGTGTTATTCACATGTTTGGGGGAAGGAGCCTTCGGGGGCGTCCCGCTCTCCATAGCATCCGAGCTCAGCAAATCCTCTGATGAGGATCGTTCGGTGTGGGACCTCGCCAGACTACAAAAAATATAGCTCAGGTTAAAATATTATGCCACGATGAGTTTGGATGCATAAACGTGTTCGGATTTTATACTCACGAGTTCACCAGGAGCTAGGCCCTAGGATCCCATGCCGGGCTGCTATCGGCGGCGGTAGTGGACTCTTCCAGAAGAGGAGCTTTTCCCCTTTTAGGTGACTCAGCCTCCAAGTGTATGGAGGCCACCCTCTTCTTTCTTCCCCCCGCTGAGGATTCGTCTTCCTCCTCCTCCTCGTCCTCTTCGGAGGCATAACGAACGTTGGAGCTTTTGGATATTGTGTCCGAAGTGCCGTGGCGACGAAGGCCGCCCCGGGTCTTTTTGGCCTCCTTCCCGGTCTTCTTCTTCGGCACCTTGTACGGCGCCGGGACCAACATCTTCGTCAGAAGTGGGCCGGCCGGTTCTTCGAGCAACGGGGCCGGACAGTGGATCCGCCCCGCCTTCTTCGTCCAGCCCTAGGGGAGTTGAGGAAAACACATTAAGCATTTCCCTTGGGTTATGCGGATAAAATGCATAGAAACTTGCCGAGCTTGCAGGGCGGGACAGTTGATACCCGCGGTCCATGGCCGAGTCCGGCCATGATTTGCCAGACTTGAAAAGCACCTTCCAGATGTCTTCGTGCGAGGAGCCAAAGAGCTTTCGCAGGGTCTGGTGCTTGGCCGGATTGAATTCCCATAGATTGCAAGTCCGGTGCCGACAAGGCAAGATCCGGCGAACTAGCATCACCTGGACTACATTGACAAGTTCGATTTTCTTGTCTTCTGTATCTTTAATGTGCATGTGGAGCATAGATAGTTCGTCAGATGAAGACCAGTTCAGGCCCTTCTTAGGCCAGGACGTAAGCCGCAGGGGGGCTGTGGAGCAAAACTCTGGAGCAGCGGCCCATTCCGTGCCGCGTGGCTCAGTGATGTAAAACCACTGCTGTTGCCACTCTTTGATGGAATCATTAAAAGTACATGTTGTCCATGTGACATTGGGCATCTTGCTCACCATGGAGCCCCCGCACTCGGCGTGCTCGCCGCTCACCACCTTGGGCTTCACATTAAAGATCTTCAGCCATAAGCCGAAGTGTGGCGAGATGCGGAGAAAAGCCTCGCACACGATGATGAATGTCGAGATGTTGAGGAAGGAATTGGGGGATAAATCATGAAAATCGATCTCGTAATAATACATGATGCCGCGAACGAACGGGTGGAGGGTAAACCCTAGCCCGCGAAAAAAAATGAGGGAGGAATACAACCCTCTCTTGGGGTTCCGGAGTAGGGACGGTCTGTCCCGCCATCGGGAGACGGTGGCCGATTTTCTTGGCCAGATACCCAGCCTCCCGAAGCTTTTTGATATGCTTCTCCTGGACGGTAGAGGCCATCCACTTGCCTCCTACTCCGGATCCGGACATTTTCAGAAGGCCTTTGTGGGCAGAGAAGACAACGCTCGGGCGCTGGAGCTCGGGCGAAGGTGAATGGATCGGGAAGAAGAAAGCATGGGTGCGAAAGGGAGTCATTATCCCCTTATAAAGGCAGCAGGGATTCCGTGCCTCCCCACTTGCCTGGTGAACTCGCTTATTCCCCAAGCGTCGTGATTGATGGCGCGGTTGGGTTACCCACACCCGTATTGACAAGACATGCCAAGAAAACCGCCTCGCAATATGTGCGGTAGCTGGTTGAGAAAAACGGTTCGAATAATGACCGGGCCATAGCATGATGTCACGTTATAAAAAGTTGTCAGCAGATTAGATTTGTGGAATAATATACTCTCTACAGTGGTATGTGGAATTTGTTTTGCAGAGCCAGACATGATCCTTGTGTTCAAAATCTTCTATGGAGTATTCGGAGAAGGAACCCGCCTTGCAATGCCGAAGACAATCTGCGCGCCGGACTCATCGTCATTGAAGCCTGGTTCAGGGGCTACTGAGGGAGTCCTGGATTAGAGGGTCCTCGGACAGCCGGACTATATACTTTGGCCGGACTATTGGATTATGGAGATACAAGATTGAAGACTTCGTCCCGTGTCCGGGTAGGACTCTCCTTTGCGTGGAAGGCAAGCTTGGAAATTTAGATATGTAGATCTCCTCCCTTGTAACCGACTCTATGTAACCCTAACCCCCTCCGGTGTCTATATAAACCGGAGGGTTTAGTCCGTAGGACAACAACAATCACAATCATAGGCTAGCTCCTAGGGTTTAGCCTCTATGATCTCGTGGTAGATCAACTCTTGTAATACTCATATCATCAAGATCAATCAAGCAGGACATAGGGAATTACCTCCATTGAGAGGGCCCGAACCTGGGTAAACATCGTGTCCCCTGCCTCCTGTTACCATCCGCCTTAGATGCACAGTTCGGGACCCCCTACCCGAGATCCGCCGGTTTTGACACCGACATAGGCCACAATAACCATGGGCTACATATTTACTGTAGTGACCCTGGGCCTCCTACGGGCTGTAGAAACAATGGGCCTTCTATGGGCCGTAGAAACAATGGGCCTTCTATGGGTCGTAGCATCAATGGGCCTTCTACAGGCCGTATCATTAATTGGCCAAACATGGGCCAATAATGGACCGCATTATGGGCCTTAAATGGGCTAGAGTTGGAATTATCCGTTCATGGGCCGACCATAACGGGCCATCGTTAATCGGCCATATTTGAGGACACTATGAAAACAGCCCGACGGATTAACGGGCCACAAACGGGCCGACTGTAACCACGGGCTGAATTTGGCCCACAAGCAGAAAGGCCAGTAACAGGCCATAAGTAACCGAATGCTGGAAATGATCCCAAGAATAAATGGGCCCTAAGAAGGCCAAAAGATAACATGGGCTTGAAATGGCCTGATGGAATAATGGGTCGTTAATGGGTATAAAGCGATATACTATTCATTACGGGCCAGTTTCACCATAGGCCGTTAATGGGCCAAGAGTTACAAAGTGCCTCATATGGGCCGAAAGACGTCATGGGTCATACATGGGTCAGAAGTTACAACGGGGTGGAATCATATTTGGATGGCCCATATGACGCTACTGGGCCTCATTCGGATAGGCCGTAACGGGCTCTGGG
Organism: Triticum aestivum; assembly: GCF_018294505.1. Taxonomy (NCBI): domain Eukaryota; kingdom Viridiplantae; phylum Streptophyta; class Magnoliopsida; order Poales; family Poaceae; genus Triticum; species Triticum aestivum. The sequence goes on along the minus strand of NC_057806.1, from coordinate 362,242,939 downwards.
TTAGTGGGCTGTAAATGGGCTATGTGTGCACATGCCGTTAACAGGCTTTCTGTGGGCCGGCCTGCTATCTTTTGACCAAGTCAAACGGGCCGGCCTTTTCACATGAATGGGCCTCTGTTGGGCCGTGCCACGCGTCGACGTATCATTGGTGCTTTCTGTCCAATGAGTGGATGACATCTGTCCCAACGGTGAGCTGACACGTGTTTTCTGTAGCCAATGAAGATTTTACACGTGGAAAATCCCCATTGATCCGGGCTGTTAACGGGTTATCAGATCCAAACCGGAACTCGATAGCTTAACGGCAACCCGTTATGGTGGATGCCAAGTGTCAGTTACCCTTGACGAAAGCACTTCCATGACACGCCATTTATCGTCATGGAAGTGGGCACTTTCATGATGATAATTTTGGAATTATCATGGAACAGTTCTACGACAGCACATGTATGACTCTCTTGATTCTGTCATAAAATCGTCATGGATGTACATGCATGGCAAAAAATGTGACCTACTATGGCAAACACGTATCATCACGGAAGTGTATTTTTTTGTAGTGAGTGGAGTATTAGTAGTATATGTGGTTGGACAACGGTCTACATATCACAGACATAATGCCTACACGAGATTATGCCATGAATGATCATAGTCATAAATATAAATGTTAAAATTTAATCGTTATTCACCTGTAATTTTTTCACCACATCACACTTGTATGCTTGAGAGAGATGCCACTAGTGAACCTATGGCCCCTAGGGTGTATTCTCCGGTATTGAAATCTTTGTTACAATTTACTATTCATTGATGTACCATTTACCTATCTATCAACTATCATTATCCTGTGCAATTATTCTTGTAACTAGCAAGACAATAAACTTGGCAACCTTCTTCCGTGTTGGGGGCAATCTTGTTTTCTTTGTGTGTGTGCAGGTACCAGTGACTTTGTTTGTTGAAGAACTCCTTCTGGTTCAATAAACCTTGGATCTCTAATCGAGGAAAATACTTATTGCTAGGTTACATCACCCTTACACTTAGGGGATACCCAACCACTTTTACAAGAGAGCGAGCAAGATTTCTTGCGTCATTGTTGGGGAGTTCTTCTACAAACAACCATGTCTTTCACACTACCACATTGCATTCTTGTTATCTTTTTTTTCCTAGTTACTTTAATCTTTTGTTTGCTTGCTTCTTTGCTTGCTAAAAAATCTTCAAAAGGTACCAAAAAACTTTAGTTACTATTTCCATTCTAGCAATCATGTCTATTGCTAAGAATACCAAGCTCTGTGTTTCAGTAGTAGTAGTAGTAATAACGATTTTATTAGCACTCATATTGATCCTCCCACCACTATTATGGATTCATATGAAATTACACATGCTTTCCTAAATCTTGTTACGAAAGAACAATTTTCTAGATCCATAATGAAGATATTACTGCTCATCTTAATAATTTTGTTGAATTATGTGATATGCAAAAATATAAAGAAGTTTAGAGTGATATTATAAAACTGTAATTATTTCCTTTCTCTTTAAGAGGTAGATCTAAGGAGTGGTTATTGTCTTTACTTAAAAGGATTGATTCTTGGACAAAATGCAAAGATGGTTTTATGGGAAAGTACTATGCTCCTGCAAAACAAGAAATCAAATAATAAACTTTTAAAACTTGATCAAAAATATGTTGCCCAATCTTGGGAAATGATGAAAACTATGTTGAAGAATTTTTCTACTCATGGTTTAAGTATCTGGATGGTAGTACAAACTTTAAATGTTTTAGACCCAGCTGCAGGTGGAACCTTTATGGGAATCACCCTTGGAAGATCTCCAACAAGTAAAAGGGTTACCTTTTTTGAGGAAATTTCCTCACTGAGTGAAAAGGTTGATATGATTATGTCTTTACTTACTACTCTCTCCATCCCAAAATAAGTGACTCAACTTTGTACTAACTTTGTATTAAATTTAGTACAAAGTTGAGTCACTTATTTTGGTTACAAAATTAGTATAAAGTTGAGTCACTTATTTTGAGATGGAGGGAGTATTAAACAAGTCTCTGTGGATCCAAATGATGTTCCATTATCTTCTTGGTGAAGAAATAGATATATGAAGAACACTATAAGCATGAGTAGGGTATTATATACCTCGTGGTGGCCTCAACCCAAGTAATGTGTGTGTGTGTGTGTGTGTGTGTGTGTGAGAGAGAGAGAGAGAGAGAGAGAGAGAGAGAGTGAGTGTGTGTGTGGAGTGTTTTAACCCCTGACCGTACAATCTAGGAATTGCATCATAGCTCTGATCTATACGATCACCCGTCGACATGCTCCGTCAAGGAACCCATGTCGTGTCGCCATGGCACAATGGGTTTGGCTAAACTGATTGGTCCGAGCTTGACACGACCCAAGGCATGATAGGTCGTGAAATGCTGACCCAACCTAGCAAGCCCGCCCCCGTGTCACCATCCTTGGCGACATGGGGGAAACCCTCACCGCCGTGGCCTACCTTCCCCATTTGTCTCCCTCTCGCCTAGCCGTTGTCGGAGGAGCCCGTCGGCAAAGCTCACGCCTGCTCCGGGGATGGTGGCGACTGGGATTTTCGTGAGCAGGCAGCTAGTGTGCAGAGTCAGATCTGTCTGGCCCGTGTGTAGCGGTGGCTCAGCCCACCATAGCCGTGGCTAGATAAGATGGTGCAACGCCTTGCCCAGTGGCTCATCTGGGCTGGATCTCGTGTGGTCCAGATGGCGGCGGGCCATTCGGCCTGCGAAGGGAATTGAGTGTCGCGGTGGCTTGATGATGGTGGGCGTCGCGTGGGCGTTGTTGGCGTTGGCTACGATGGCACCTGGGCGGCTGGCCGATCTCGGCCGTGTGTGCCATGATGCACATGCGTTGTTCCGGATCAGATCTGCATCGGCCTTCGCATGGCGGCGGATGCTGTGGCAGTAGCCCCGGGCGGCAGATCTGGTGGTGGCCTACTCGTCAGCACGACGAGAGGTCAAGCATGTTTGTCCATGGGGCGATGTGCGAGGGATTCGGGGCCTAGTACATGGATCTAACGGTCGTGGCGGCAGTTACCATTGTATGGGTGACGATAGCGGCTGGCGCGGCAATGGGTGCTCCCTATAGCACCCGAATCGGCGCAGCGGTCTCTCTTCTTTGACAGCGGCGGACTCCGAGGTCGTGGGCGACCCAGAGTATGGATCTCAAGGTGGTGATGGCCTTTCTGTGGCTGGTGGCGGTATTGGACATCCCTCCATCAGCAGATTGGGTTCGATGCGGCTCGGTAGGTGACAAATGCATCTCTTCAGGAGTCGTCGAGCAGTGCCTACCACCGGTAGATGAAGCCTCCGGCAGATGCTACACACGATGTCTCATGCGGGGACGTCAAGTCATGCCTGCTACCGGCACATGCTCCATGATGACTCTGGCGGAGGTCTCATGTTTAGCTTGTTGCTACTAGATCAAAGGTGGTGTGACAGTGGTGGGAGGCAAGCGGTATGAGACATCTGTCGTTTGGTGTCTTGTCTAGTGGTATCCGGTTATCAAGGCGTCGGTGGCCAGATAAGGGATGATGGTACATACGACTTCAATGATGGCTTTATGCATTTCGATGGAAGGGCAAGATCTCTGATCAAGCTATACCGACGGGGGTTGCGTCATTTACTTGCTGAAGGTGGTGGGTTGAAGCTTTGCTTCGGGGATAAGAATCCGGAGTTCAACCTGTGTTGGACTCGCCATCATCGGCGCATATGGCGACGATTCTTTCTTAAAGGTGTAGTGTAAGAGTTGTGTATTTTTTTGTTTTAATATTATCTTGTAACATAGGGTTAGTAGCTATCTGGTGGACTTATTGTCGCGTAAGTCATGCGGCCTCGGGTTTTTGTCGCTTTATTTTCGGATCGATGTTGTTTGACTGTTGGATTTTGCATTTTTAATAATATGTGTATGACTGCATGCATCGTCCTAATGTAGACGCATGGGCCGTCCTCCTTTTTGACAAAAAAAAACTCATTTAATTTAGCTGGACTAACAATTGAATCAAAGCCGACTCAAGAAAAGTAAGTACACTGGAGATGAGGGAACAGAGAAAATCAGCTACCCTAGGCAATCCTGCACGTGCGCTAAATGTACACTTCAGGTTAGAAAACGGAGATAATTAGTTCGATACGTCGTTATTACGTACCCAATGATGCACGTTGGTACATTCTCCCCAACCAATACTATACAGTAACAAATACTGGTATAGAATGTGGACAATACGATTAACACTGACCGCTGGAGCTAAACTCCCGGTCAAATCAAACACCAGCGCGAGGAACAAAAGATAGACATCGAAGCAACCGAACGCTCTTGTTCCTGGTCCCGGTCCATGATCGTCGCCGCAAAGTCGCCCGCTGGAGCACGCTCTTGCTCGAATGGTCCATCAGCCGCTGGACTCGCCCACTCGACTCTGCGGAAACCGGAGATCCTTTCCGGTCCGGTGACGTTGGAAAATCTCCGTGACGCGGACGGTGGTAGGTCACCTGGTACCTTCGCGGCGTGGAACTTTCTGGAGCCGTGCGCGCTCTGGATTACCGTCGGCTAAACCATCTTGATCTTGAACGTTGACGATTTCTAGTGTGCTGGACAAGTTGGCATTGATCGGTCGCACACGCGCCAGGGATAATCCATCGCTTGACAAGTTGACAGTGGGTAACTTCTTGTCCCTTACTTTTTTTTTTCTATTGTCTGCTGATTGGGGGAGCAGACAGCCGCCAAATGGTACGCACCGTTTTTACTAGGGCAATGCATTGCAATGGGATATAAATATTTTAGGTACGTTAGTTTTTGATTTATCTGTTTATGTCAATGTGTTTATGTTTATAAATATTTATCAAATCATGCTCATGATTTACCTTATATTTTGATGAGAAGTTTGTTGAGTAATTAAAATGAAATTGATTCAGAAGATAACTAAATTAAGATGACTGATCATCATAATGGAAAATGTTGAACAAATGTGTGATGGAAAGAAAAGTAAAACATGAAACTTTACATTCCTTTTAAGTAGTAGAGATTTTCTGCGGATTAGGGGCAGACAGATGCCAGATGGTATGTAACTTTTTTTTACTAGAACAATGTCCGCGCATTGCAACAATATATAAATATTCTAGTAAGTTAGTTTGTGATTTACCTGCTCATATTAATTCTATTGTGTGAATAAATGTTTATCAAATCCTATCCATGATTTACCTTATATTTTGATGAAGTTTGGTAAGCAAATTAAAGTGAAATTTGTTCAGAAAGTAACTAAACTAAGATGGTTCATTATGTTGCGGGGAAAGTTGGACAAAGGGGCGGTGAAAAGAAAAGTGAAATATGAAACTTTACGTTTTTTTAAGTACTATAATAGATTTTTTTTTAAAGGTGCTTGCCTAGCTTTAGCGAATTGAAGGGTTACAACAAGGATCGCCAACGAGAAATTAAGTGGAAGTTCGATACAGACCCAAAGGGCCACGGCACATAGGCCGACTACAAACGAAACAAACTAGATAAAAGGCGAAAGACGCATGACGATCAATGGATGAAGATCAGCATGCCTGGTCGCTGCTTCCCTCCCTGGGAATCTGTGCATGCTCCTGAAGTTTGTTGGGCAACATATCAAGAGAGGATGCCTCCGTGGCTTTACTCAATGGCTTCCACAGCTGTAAGAAAATAGTCATTTTGTATAATGCATTACCCAATGCATTAGCTGGATGTTTAGTAAAGATGCCTTTAATTATGGCTTTGTTTCTAATGTGCTGAAGAGCCAAAGCTAAAGACGCAAAAATCAACCAAGCCATTTTGCATGAAAGGCCCGCTAGCCTCCCACTTAGGCTGTGGAAGGATGCGAAGGACGCAGGTGCCTAGCTGCACGTAGTAACGTCACAAACATAGCCCCAAAAATTGTGCCAAGATACACTTGAAAAAAATACGGTTTGCATCTTCGACATCGCCACACAACGGGCATAAGTCGTCCCATGGGTCGTGACGTTTCTGCACATGGGTTTTCTGCTTTTCTGGTTTCACATGGGACGATGGGACGGTTTCACATGGACGTCAATTTTTTGTATTTCTAAACCATCGAACTTTGGGTTTTCTGGTTTCACATGGAAGTTGTCAAGCACACCTTAGACACTAACGTGAACATGTACAAAAATAATAATCAGAATTCTTTATGCTCCTGGAGCCAAAACGCAGTGCCCTAAGTAAGATGTGTCTTGTGAGCTATGTTGTTGGTGGAAATATCTACTCCTTCATTTCTAAATATAAGTCTTTTTAGAGATTTCAACACGGACTACATACGAAGTAAAACGAATGAATCTACACTCTAAAATATGTCTATATACATCCGCATATAGTCCTTATTGTAATTTCTAAAAATACTTATATTTAAGAACGAAGGGAGTATACATGTAGATCCCTCGGCCTCGATTTGTACCACCCATCTTCAATTCATCTATTTTCTCACCATGAATATTGTGTCTATCCTAGTTCGTCCACTTTCAGAAATTAATGGTAATCAAGTTGCAGAATCAACTATGATACGGCTGGTTCTGGATTTATCTAGATGTTTGATGGTTGCATACACAAAGACAAAGGACCCTCTTAGCTAGCGAACGTTCGTCGGGGAGAGATGGCATTTTGCGAATGATTTCGCTTGCATTTTTAGTTGTGAGGGGTAGCAGTTTCTTCAGAGCGACCTGACAGTTTCTATCATACTCCCTTTGTTCCTAAATATAAGTTTTTTTAGAGATTTCGATGTGGACTACATACAGAGCAAAATGAGTGCACCTACATTCTAAAATATGTCTATATACATCCGTATGTAGTTCATATTAGAATCTCTAAAAAGACTTATATTTAGGAACGAAGGAAATAGATGGCAATTTTTTTGTTTAAAACTACAGCCGTTTACTCTCATCTCAGAACTAAACCGCTAGAAGATAAAAGATCTCATCCCATTTGTCCCTGTGTGGGAAAAAAGAAAAGAAAAATCCACATGCTTCTCAAACCAATTTGGTAACCAACATGCGCGCCTTTATTTCAAGCAAGCAGCGTGCAAGAGCCGTAGTTGAGGTGGCACACGTTTTTATCCGAGCCCTGGCTCACAGCAGAATACGTGTGTACATTGGGTCGGCTCATATTTTCTCTACCGGTTCACCGCCGGCACAAAAACGGCATGCATATATGCACGTGAGATCAAAGTTAATCACTAATCAGATCATCTTTGTCGCCTAACCGAACTTGTCCGCCTTTGGCTGTTTTCGATAACCTGCATGATGACATCCCATCGGACCGATTTGCCGAATGCAGGACGAGCCGGGTCTTTGGATCCGCTCGTCCTCTCAGCCAATTTTTTAGGCTGCCCCTGGCTGGACCCCGGGAAAAGCAGATATTGACCCAAGATTTTATCGTGTCAGCCTCGGGTGGTCAGTATGGACACATTTGATGAATACCTAATTCTGAGACTGGGCTCATCCGCACCCAGTGAGCAGTAAATTTAAAAAAATACTAAAAATTAAAAAAAATTGTGTGGAATATTTTAGGGCGTAGGTGCATGCCAAATTTCAAAGCATTTGGACATATGAGTAGATCTTAAAAAAAATGAAAATCGGGTTCAAACAGTGCACAAACGGTAAAATTTTCATAGATTCCAAATTTGTCTTTTTTACTGAGGGCACATTCAAATGCTATGAAATTTAGCACGGACATCACGTACTCACTCATCTTTCTTCACATTTTTTTATTTCTTTTGAATTTATTTAGTTTTTTTGATGATTTTTTTGTTCACTCTCGGGCTCATCTAAGCCTGGGAGCCAAAAAGCATCTCTTCATATTTGACCTTTTTTTAAACTTCAGCACAAAGTAAATCAGATTTGAAAATATTTTAGAAATGACACTTTTAATGACGCCCCGACCGGGCGCACCACGCCCTGTCCTCGGGTGCCATTTTGAATGGCGCGACGGCGGCCTCTACCAAAGGCTTCATGCTATCTAGCATCCGGACATCTTCATGGAAAAGCGTCAATTTTTTAAAATATTTTCATATCTAATTCATTTTATGTTGAAGTTTTAAAAAAGGTCCAACTCTGAACTCTGTACATTTTATCTTTCCTAAGGCTAGTGCTAGTCATAGTGTTAAGGTGTATTTGATAGCCCGCATACAGGCCAACCAGACCCCACGCAGGAAATTTTTTTGACTATTTGGTAGCCTGCGTTCACTTGGGTCTGCATCACACGGAATTTAAAGCAACTCCCAGCCAGTTCCACTAGGAACTGTCGAATCGGCAATTTCCAGAAAGCCAGGCTGAGTTGAGCCACATCAAGCGCACAACATGAGCCCCCTTGCACGAGAGTATGCCAGCGCGATGCGAGCTAGTACATAGCCCGTGCATGCTATCTTCTCCTCCCTCCATTAAACTGCTCTCTAATCCTTTTTCTTTCTCGTCCCTTCTAATCTACACAACAGTGCTTCGATTTGAGATAAGCTCTACACAAAAAAGATGCGCATAGATGTTATAGTTCCGTTCAGGCGATCCGTTCGTAGTTTTCGTCGATCGTAAATGCTCAATTTCGTGATCATGTTTGGAGCTATTTTGGACAAATTATGTCAAATTCTTCGCGCACGGTTGACCATTTGAATTTTTTTTTGACCAATAGATTCATCTCGCAGTTTCATACGACTTTTGTGTTGCATATTTTCTGTTTTGACGATTGTAGACGAGTAGACGTGCATCTTCCTCATGAACTGTGTGACGTGTTTCGCAAAAAAAAAAAAAAGAACTGTGTGACGTGTTTTAGTGACACTCCTTAATCTCCTTCATACTTTCTAATCCTCATATCTTGTGTCCTACTACACTGGCACCACCGCACGTGTTGCTTCTCTGCAAGGCGCAGGAACGTCATGTAGGGCGCTCCGGCAGCCAGATCACCGTCGTCATCGTCGCTTGTGCTAATGCTGCATGGGCTTTTTGGCTCGTTGCAGGTGTCGAACTACTTGATGAATGTGGCCGCGCGTAGAGCTTAGATGGAGTTGTACTTCTACAATGGCAGCAGTCGCTAGGTGCTCGCCTTCTCCATCGGCGCCTTCATGCGCCATCAACATGTTTGTTGTGCACGCCTACATGCTACTCGCCGTTGCCATGGCGCGCGCACTGCATCTTTTTCTCCTTTGTCATCTGCCTCATCGCCCTTCTATTCGTCCATCCGTGCAACATTTCTTTGTGGCGACTCGGTGAATTAGTTGCTTGCATCATCGCCGCTATCCACCATAGTCGCCATGTGTAGCTGTTAACTTTTAATCATATCTCGTGTATACAACCAAACACCGTGTAGTTGCATGTGCCAGGCCAATACAGGACACCAAATAGTCATGCCAAAATTGATCCCCTAATGCAGAAAGCCTAGATGCGAGCAGCCGAACAATGTGCAAATATTTGTTTTTTGTCTGTTTTTACTCAGCCAGGCTCAAATAGGACAAGCAGTGGCGGAGCCACCGCCCGATGACCCTGGGCACTTGCCCGGGCTCGCTAGGCACACGCCTGCTACGATGGCCCAGGGAAAAATCGTTAATGCATCGTCGTTTACCCGGGCAACTGGGCGGGTTGTGCTTCGTTAATCAGCTAATAACAGGCTTCCTTCCATCAGTAATGAATGGGTTAGGTGGCCTGGAATACTGGGCTACCGTCCTAGGCCTAACAAGTAGTGTATTCGGTTGTTTTGCTCGAGACGAGCACCCTGATCTTTTCTCAAAAAACAAGAACCGGGCTTTCGCTCCACCTCCCCGCGGCCCTGCTTGTTTGGCTGTTCCAGACGGCGACGCCCTGGGTCGATTGGAGATGGGACGACGGCGAGCGGAGCCTGGTCTGGGTTGGGTGCTTTGCCGCCAATGGGCTGAGCCGGAGCGGATCAATCCTAAAAACGGCTTGCATCATCAGCCGGCGGCTGCTTGCCCCCTCGTTATTAGGTGAGATTGATAGATTTATTTTTAGGTTTATATTTTGATATTAGAGCTGGGGAGTTAGTCATTCAGGATATTTCACTTTAAAATTACATGTGTACGACTACTATGTTCAAATTTTCACTTTATTATTAATGTAGATAGATTTGTGGCTAGGGATTTTTTTACTATTTTATATGTTGTCTATCTGAATCAAGTTTTTTTGCTGGTCAATTTTTTAAAATGCTGACCTGCTCAACGGATCAACCCTAGGAACAGCTTGCATCATCAGCCGACGGCTGCTTGCCCCCTTGTTATTAGGTGAGATTCATAGACTTATTTTTAGGTTTATGTTTTGAGATTAGAGCCGGGGAGTTGGTCATTGAGAGTATTTCACTTTAAAATTACATTTGTACGGCTACTGTGTTCAAAATTTCACTTCATTATTAATTTAGATAGATTTGTGGTTCATGATTTTTGTACTATTTTATATGTTGTCTATCTGAATCAAGGCTTTTTTTGCTAGTCAATTTTTAAAAAAGCTGACCTGCTCAACGGATCAATCCTAGGAACGGCTTGCATCATCAGCCGGTGGCTTCTTGCCGCTTCGTTATTAGTTGAGATTGATAGGCTTATTTTTAGGTCTATATTTTGAGATTAGAGCTGGGGAGTTGGTCATTGGGGATATTTCACTTTAAAATTATATTTGTACGACTATTATGTTCAAAATTTCACTTCATTATTAGTGTAGATAGATTTGTGGCTTAGAATTTTTGTACTATTTTACATGTTGTCTATGTGAATCAAGGCTTTTTTTCTAGTCAAATTTTTAAAAAGCTTACCTGCTCAGCTGATCAATTCTAGGAACGGCTTGCATCATTAGCCGGCGGCTGCTTGCCTCCTCGTTATTAGGTGAGATTGATAGACTTATTTTTAGGTCTATATTTTAAGATTAGAGTTGGGGAGTTGGTCATTGAGGATATTTCACTTTAAAATTACATTTGTACGACTTTCAAAATTTCACCTCATTATTAATGTAGATAGATTTGTGGCTCAGGATTTTTGTACTATTTCATATGTTGTCTATATGAATCAAGGCTTTTTTGCTGGTCAATATTTTATAAAGCTGACTTACGCAGCAGATCAATCCTAGGAATGGCTTGCATCATCATCCGGCGGCTGCTTGCCCCCTCGTTATTAGGTGAGATTGATAGACTTATTTTTAGGTCTATATTTTAAGATTAGAGCCGGAGAGTTGGTCATTGAGGATATTTCACTTTAGAATTACATTTGTATGACTACTGTGTTAACAATTTTACTTCATTATTAATATAGATAGATTTGTGGCTCAGGATTTTTGTACTATTTTATATGTTGTCTATCTAAATCAAGGTTTTTTTAATGGTCAATTTTTTAAAAAGCTGACTGGTTACCGGATATTTTGTCGGAATTTTTTTTGCTTCATGTTTGGGTGACCCATATTCGTATTTTAACACAACATAGCCCCTAGCCTCGTGGAAGTGGTTTCGGCGTTGCGGACTACCAATCTTGCCAGCTTGATTTTAGTGTTTAAATTTTTTATGCCGTGGTGGGTTAGCGAGGACTCAAACCCACCCATTAGAGAGAGCCCCGTCTGAGAGCCCCGTTGCTGGTCGCTCCGGCCACGGCGGCCACCCTGCTGTCCACGCCGTCGTTCACACCAGCCACGGCGGCCCCATAACCTCCTCTTCCTCCCGCCGCAATCCACTCCGGGTGTGGCGTCCACCATTGTTGGGTTTCGCTATGTCTCTGTCTAGTCTTAACTTTGGCCAGGGGCATGAATTCCAGGAAGAGATCTGGAGAGTCTGGGGAGTTCGCACCAACGCCGAGGATGATGACACCACCAAAGGATATCCTATGGTGGTGGAGTTCACAAGATCCAAGATCCAGCTCTCTGTTCAGTCCGCTGCCACCATTCTTCTGTCCTGCTTCGGGGGTTATGCATCACGCTACAAGGTTGAGCGTTTACAAAATTGGTCTTTCAAGTTCTGGGTTTCCTCACAAGAAGTTGGTCTCACCATTATCAAAGGAGGTAACATATCTCTTCCAGAATTCAACGCTAATTTCTTACTCTTTGGGGAGGGAGGACCCAATTCAGAAGCAGAGCTTGATCTCTATCTCAAAGAGAAAACGGATGCATGGACACATGTGTTTAATTCGCATCCTAGGAAATCCTATGCTCAAGCACTACAATCTCCTGCTATTTTTCGTTTCCCCAATAGATCAAATTCTTCCTCCGGAGTTAATGCGACAGTTTCTTCCGATGATGCCGCGCCTGAGAGAAATCATGGCTTCGAGCCATCAACGACTTTCAATGCAAGGGAGGGAAATGCGCTAATTCAAAACTCGACCCGCAGGCCCAACCAGAAAGGTCAGCCTTTCTGCATTCGTTGCCTGGAATCAGGCCACTTCAGGCCCAGTTGCACAAACCGTATCAAATGTCATGCCTGTAAGAAATGGGGTCACATTGCAAAAGATTGTTTTTCTTGCCAATCGGGGATATCCGCGCAGCCCACTCCACAAGGCCAGCCCATCTTCGCCTGAAACGTCCTCCGGCCCAACATGACCCCTGAGATTCCAAGGCAATCCACCACCTTCCTATCGAATCAAATCAATCAGCCGCCTGTCAATGGGTTGCCTTCCTCGTTTTGCTGCCCCTACGGTAGGTGCCCGTCTTTACGCTGCCGCTAGGAATTCCTCCAACCTCGCCAGTCTTACCCCTTCATGCCTAGTCCGGCTTCCTCTTGCTCGGCCATCGTCTTCATCCACAAACTCTGATCTACCAGCAATGGCAACCTTTCCTTTCGATCCCACCCCTTTCATCCCCGCGGGACATCAGGCGCTGGAGATTGAAGGAAGGCCGGCTCGTGTGCGCATTGCTGCTAGCGCTGTGAAGCCGACTCATGAGGAATGGGCGATCGTCTCCATCATCCCCATGCCGGACCTGCCGGTACACTTCAACAACATCAGAGAGGTAGTCTCTGAATTTCTCACAGATGTCAAACACATGGGTTTTTCAGAAATTGCTCCCTGCCCTTTTGGTCAAGCCTACGTTAGGTTGAACAACACTTTTGATAGAGATGATCTGGTGCAAAACAGTCCTTATCCGTATACAGATGTGCACTTTGTCTTTCAAAAGCACAATGAGGGTCTGAACTGGCGTAGATTTGTTCTCAACAGAGAAGTTTGGCTTCTGCTCTGTGGTTTCCCATTTGAAAGGCGTTGTATGCATGAACTTTTCAATGCAGTCAATAGTTTTGGGATCTTATTTTAGTGGGACAGAGTTAAAAGTAATAGAGCGAGTCTGTTGATTAAGGTCAGAGTTGAATCTTTTAGTGACATCCCGGCAAGCATTGTCATTGGAGAAGGTAATGATTTTCAGTCAGATTCTGAGACAATACCTGTGATTATTCTGCAAGATCACATTCTGGGTGCGGAGGCGCCTGATGAAGACCCCATTGCTGCAGATGGCAATCCTCATCCTGTACCTGAACAAGCAAATTTTCATCCAAACCAAATGAATCATATGATTGGTCCTTTGCCACTGCATAATCCTAATGTAGACCTGATTGTTCCTAATCTGAATGAACCTGACATTCAGTTACAGTTGGCACTCCCTCACAATATGGTAGTTGTGGAGGAAATGGAAGTGGATGAGGATCTCCCTTGGTGGGGGCACTGGGCACTGCCACCTAACTTGGCTGCCCAGGAACTGCACCCTGGAGAATTCCTTGAGCTTAATGACCTTATGGCACCTTTACAAGAACATGAGGCTCTGATCATTCAAGACCACCTTCAGCAAGTAGATCCCCAAAGCAACATTACTCTGTCTTTGGCAGCCTCTCACCATTCAGCTCCATCTGCAGAATCGGCCAATGGGCCAATGCAACAGATTCAGGTGCTACCTGATCTGAATATGCAAGAGGGACTATCAGTTGTGCTTCCCCCGGGTGCAGGAGCCTGAACTGCCTCAACCACAGATTGCACCAAGGGCCATGCCACCTCCTACTCTGGATCATAATCTGGAAGCAATCTTGGCTAGCTATCAAGTTGACAGCCCAGCAGAGTTCATAGATCCCATTCAGTTGGAATTGGCAGAGCACCATGTTCAGAATAATTCTCAAGGGCACAATACTGATCATCAAACTGCAGAGCAGTATGCACCTCATCTAGAAGCATTTCATTTATCTGAGTCACATGCAGAAGCATCACAACTTGGTATTTCTCCTGGAGGTGAGATTTCTGACACCTCTGCACCCCCTGGTTTCCCTGAACCTCTTTATAAGGACAATTGCACGGACATTCAAGTTGGTATGACTCTGATTCATACTCCAGACATAGATCCAGTGATTGCAGAGAAAGGTGTGGTCTCCACCATACCTACAGATGAGCAACTTTTAGGAGAAGAGGGTGCAAAGATTTGGAAGGAGAATTTTTCTCCTAAGGCAGACAACAAAGAGGTAATTCAAGTGCCTATTGAATGGGTGAATTTCTTGTCTATTCTTTTACTTTCACCAGAAAAGTTTGAGTGGGCAAAGCAATTTGTAAAGTCTAAAGTCTGGGGATATATTGTGCAAGCCTCTGATTCCAAGACTCACAAACCTTTTGCGATACCAGAACTACCAGTTTCATTCATAGCTCCCTCATGTCTCCTGCAGAATGAAGATGCTCAGAGCAAGATTGCTACTCCAACTAGTGTTACATCTATGGTGGGCACTTCGGCCTCCTCCACCTCTGCTGTGCACATTGTCAAGAAGAGGAAGGATAAGCGGCCTCTAGTTGAAACAGAGGTAAGGAGAAGTCATAGATTTTTGGAATTACACCAAGGTTTTAGAAAGAAAACTTGTATGGACAAAAAATTGTTTACCTTGCCATGCTGAACCACCTCCAGTGTCTACCAAAGTGGTTAAAAACCTGGTTTCTTCCTTTTGCAAGGCCAATATCTCTGAAGGGCAGAGCGCACCTCAAACTGAGGGTGCTAAGAAACTGAAGACAGGGAAACAAGCTGCTGTCTCGAAGCACAGCCTGAAGGAGAATAAAGAGAAGAGCAGCTCCAAGAGCTGAGGCTGCTAGTCATGGATCCCTTTAATGTTCCTGTTTTCCATGGATTATGAATCCTTTTTGTATTGCAAGAGGAGTATTTTGCTATCTGTGAACATGATGTTGAACAGTTGTAAGACACTTGCTAGTTATGAACTGTGTACTGCTTTTCATCTGTGCCTGAGTTTCAGCAGTAAAGTCCTGTGTTGTTTCTATTTCACTTCCTCCCTAAATGAACCAAAACTAGAGTGTTTTAAATTGGAATATTAGAGGCATTAATGATGATAAGAAATGGTAGGCGATTGCAAATAAAATCTCTGAATCTGACTGCTCGGTTCTCACTTTGCAAGAAACTAAAAGGGAATCTTTCGATAGCTCTTACATCAAGCAATTCTGCCCGAGAAAACTATGCAAATTTGACTTTCTGCCGTCAGTAGGTGCTTCTGGAGGTCTCATCACAATTTGGAACGACCAGTTATTCACAGGACAGACTATCCACAGAAATGATTTCTCCTTAACCATTGAGTTTACTTCTAAACTTAATGGGAACAAATGGGCTCTTACCAATATTTATGGCCCTTGTCAATCAGATAAACGAGTGGAGTTTCTCAATTGGTTTCAAGATTTTCAGATAGCTGATGATATGGGCTGGCTGGTCATAGGAGATTTCAATTATATGAGGTATCCATCTAACAAGAACAAATGGGGTGGAAATTTTCAAGATATGATGCAGTTTAATGATGCAATTAGTAAGCTAGCATTGGTTGAGATCCCACTTAAAGGTAGAGAGTTCACCTGGAGCAAGATGCCCCACTCTTGGAGAAAATTGACTGGTTTTTCACTTCTGAAACTTAGGCTCTTACTTACCCTGACACAATGGCTACTGCTCTGGCCAAAACCACATCAGATCATACACCCTGTGTCATAAAGATTGGAACTTCTATCCCCAAATCCAAGATTTTTAGATTTGAAAACTACTAGTTGGAACATGCTGATTTCAAAAATGTGGTTAAAGACATTTGGGAACTACCTGTCCAAGAGACTGATAGTGCAAAGATTATAGCTGCCAAATTTAAAAGATTAAGGAAAGGGCTCAAAATTGGTCTAGGGGTCTATCTGACCTAAAAACAACCATCAACAATTCTAATGCGGTCATTTTGTTCTTTGATCATTTAGAGGAATTCAGAGACCTGTCGGCTGAAGAAAAATGGGGAAGAGACATTCTTAAAGCACACCTTGAGCAAACTTTGCACTTCCAGAAAATTTATTGGAAGCAGAGGGCAACTATTAGAAACATTCAATTTGGTGAAGCAAACTCCAAGTTTTTTCAAGCCAAAGCAACTATCAAGCATAAAAATAACTTCATTGCAGTACTCCTGGATGAATCTGGTGCAGAAGTGCAGGAGCACCAGGCTAAGGCTAATGTTCTTTATAGAGCATTCAAAAACAGATTGGGCATTTCTTCTGAGGCAGTCAACCCACTTCAGCTTCATCATCTGGTTCCACAAACTTCAAACATGCAGGACCTAGAATCTCCATTTACTACTGCAGAAATTGATGATGTGGTTAAAAAGTTACCTGCTGATAAATCTCTAGGCCCTGATGGCTTCAATGCTGCTTTCCTGCAACACTGTTGGGACATCCTTGCTCCTGATTTCTACAGACTTATATTTGATTTATTTCAAGGGAAGGCAGACATTTAGAGTATTAACTACTCCTTTATCACTTTGATCCCTAAAAAAGAATCTGCCATCACCCCTGGGGACTTTCGACCTATCTCCTTGCTTAACTGCACTTTAAAGATCATCACCAAGTTATTGGCAAACAGACTGCAGAAGTTAATGTTGAACATGGTTCATGAAAATCAATATGGATTCCTTAATAACAGATGCATTCAAGATTGCCTTGCCTGGGCATATGAATACATTCATCAATGTCATCAGTCTAAACAGGAGATTGTGCTCTTAAAGTTAGATTTTGAAAAGGCTTTTGACCTCTTGAATCACAACACCATATTTGATATTCTGTCAGCAAGAGGTTTTGGCAGCAAGTGGATCAACTGGATCAGGCAAATCTATTCCACTGGTTACTCTTCAGTGCTGCTTAATGGGGTGCCAGGCAAGCAATTCCTTTGTAAGCAAGGTGTCAGACAACGAGATCCTCTATCCCCTCTTATTTTTGTGCTAGCTGCAGACTTATTGCAATCCATGCTGAATGAAGCCTTAGCACATCAGATTATTCAAGCTCCTCTACAACACCAATCATGCGCCACCTTCCGTGTGATACAATATGCAGATGATACTCTTCTGGTGCTACCTGCCTCACCTGTTCAGTTACAACATGTGAAGAACCTTTTGCTCCACTATGCTGCTTACAGTGGTTTAAAGGTCAACTATGATAAATCCACTCTGATCTCAATCAACACCCCTGTCCTCAAGATGCAAGAGCTCTCCCATCTTTTGGGTTGTCAAATTGGTAATTTCCCTCTGCCTTATTTGGGTTTTCCATTGGGCTTGACTAAACCCAGAGTTGAGGATTACTCCCCTCTGCTCAAGAATTGCCTCCAGACTATCAGGTTGTAGCACCTTACTATCTACTGGAGATAAGCTCACATTGGTCAAATCTGTCTTCTCCAGTATGCCTACCTTCTTCATGTCCACTCTCATGATACCAAAGTCAGTAATCCATCAGATCAACTCCTACTTAAAACACTGCCTTTGGAGGAAATTTGGGTCACAGGAGAGAGGTATGGCCATGATTGCCTGGGACAAAGCATGTCTTCCCAAATCACATGGGGGTCTGGGTGTCCTTAATATTGAAACTCATAATCATGCCCTACTGCTGAAGTATTTACATAAATTCATGAACAGAGAGGACATACCTTGGGTAAAGATAATTTGGGAATCTTATTACACTCAGCAACTTCCTGATGGCAGAGCAGTGGGGTCCTTCTGGTGGAGAGATATCCTCAAACTGCTTCCTATTTATAAAGAGCACTCTTTATGTGAGGCTGGCTCTGGGAGTACCATTGCTTTTTGGAAAGATAAATGGGCAGGTCCAGAATTGCAATGCAGCCACTCCCAGCTGGCATCCTACTGAATAAACATAGACATGTCGTTGCTTCAAATCCTGGACCTATCAAACCTTGAAGAGATCTTTCAATTACCTCTGTCAGCACAAGCATACCAATAGCTCCTGCAGATTCAGAATCAACTTCTAGATAGAAGTCAATTTCAAGGCAGAGATAAGTGGAGCTCCCTTGGGACAAATCAAGGTTTTTCAGTCACTAAGATGTACAAAAGCTTGATAGGTCCCAGCAGTTGCCATCAAGTGTTCAAAGCCCTGTGGAAATCAGCTGCCCAACCGAGGCACAAATTCTTCTTTTGGTTGTTACTATATGACAGAGTTAACTCAAGGAATCTTTGGAAAAGGAGATCCATGTACCTGGAAGACTATAACTATGCCCTTTGTGATGAACATACGAAAGAGACGTCACTACATATTTTTTGGGATTGCGGTTTTGCTTGGTCTTGTTGGAATAAGGTTCTTCCGCACCGGCCCCGGGGCATCTCCAGTTTGGATGAGATTTGCATCAGAATGGAAGCATTTCCTTGTGCTATAGCTCTTGATATCATTTTGGCAAGCTGTTGGAGCATTTGGCTAGTCCGAAATGACAAAATTTTAGGAATGCCGCACCACACCTGAGGACCTGGGAATTCTACTTGAAAGACACTCTCATGGCGGCAGTTTATAGAGCTAAACCTAGTAAAGCAGTAAGATTAGAGACTGGATTGAAGCAAACCTCTAATTTCTTATATGTTGCCCAGACTTGGTATTGGCTAGCTTTTATTTCCTCTTTTTTTGTTGCTTGTACATACTGTTTTATTTAATATAATACCGTAGAACTATTGTTCTACGGTTCAGGCTTCAAAAAAATGTTGACTGCTAGAACACAAGGAGATTTGGATAAGGTAAAATACTATATATTTTGCTGATAAATGAATTTGAATTCAAAATTTGTTTAAGTATTTTCGGGCCAAAAAAGGCAAAAGTTTTGAGTTCAAAAACCAGTTCTTTTGGTCCCTACCTGAAAAAGGCGCTATCAAGAAAAAAAGTTGGTTCAACCACCAGATTTGAATTTCAGATTATACAGTTAGGCTCAAACTTTGCCCAGGCTTCACAAAATTTCTAGCTCCGCCCGTGAGTACAAGCATGCAATGCGGGCAAATTGGTAGATGACAACCAAACACGCCCTAAGTGTTCTCTTTTCTAAACTACACAAAGCTTGCATATCATTCCATTGATAGAAAAATAATCAGTACAGGGGTACAACACATGACACGAATGCAGACATGCGTAAAAATGGTGCCCGGATCAGAGAGACAAAGGATGCTCGGCCCAAACAGAAGATACATCGTAGCTAAACCTACCAGACCCGAGCCAAGAGCGGCGCTGCCAAACCAACGAGAACTACAACATCGTCCGAGCCAAAACCGGAGACACCTCGAGCGAGCAAGATAGTGCCTTCAAGAAGGAGAACGACGCCGAGGCTCGATCACTATCCGGTCCGAGAGACAAGGACCTAGGGTTTCCCCTAGCTCGAAGAGGGGCACAGCTGAAGAAGGCCTTGGCAGCTCCTCCATGGAGGAAAACGACACCCGCGGGCACCATCGCTGCTAGCACCGGCGAGCCGAGCAGGGATCTCTCCCTGGCCTGAAGCTAAGCGATCCCATAGCCGCTGAATCCAGGATCGTAGTGAAGGAAATATGCCCTAGAGGCAATCATAAAGTTATTATTTATTTCCTTATATCATGATAGATATTTATTATTCATGTTAGAATTGTATTAACCGGAAACATAATACATGTGTGAATACATAGACAAACAGAGTGTCACTAGTATGCCTCTACTTGACTAGCTCGTTGATCGAAGATGGTTATGTTTCCTAACCATAGACATGAGTTGTCATTTGATTAACGGGATCACATCATTAGGAGAATGATATGATTGACTTGACCCATTCCGTTAGCTTAGCACTTGATCGTTTAGTTTGTTGCTATTGCTATCTTCATAACTTATACATGTTCCTATGACTATGAGATTATGCAACTCCCATTTACCGGAGGAACACTTTGTGTGCTACCAAACGTCACAACGTAACTGGGTGATTACAAAGGTGCTCTACAGGTGTCTCCAAAGGTACTTGTTGGGTTGGCGTACTTCGAGATTAGGATTTGTCACTCCGATTGTCGGAGAGGTATCTCTGGGCCCTCTCGGTAATGCACATCACTTAAGCCTTGCAAGCATTGCAACTAAATGAGTTAGTTGCGGAATGATGTATTATGGAACAAGTAAAGAGACTTGCCGGTAACGAGATTGAACTAGTTATTGAGATACCGACGATCGAATCTCGGGCAATTAACATACCGATGACAAAGGGAACAGCGTATGTTGTTATGCGGTCTGACCGATAAAGATCTTCGTAGAATATGTGGGAGACAATATGAGCATCCAGGTTCCGCTATTGGTTATTGACCGGAGACATGTCTCGGTCATGTCTACATAGTTCTCGAACCCGTAGGGTCCGCACGCTTAATGTTTCGATGTCGGTTATATTATGAGTTTATGAGTTTTGATGTACCGAAGGTTGTTCGGAGTCCGGGATGTGATCACGGACATGACGAGGATTCTCGAAATGGTCGAGACATGAAGATTGATATATTGGACGACTATATTCGGACACCGGAATGGTTCCGGGAGTTATCGGATATATACCGGAGTACCGGGGGGTTACCGGAACCCCCCCGGGGAGTTATTGGGCCTCATGGGCCCAAAGTAGTGGAAGAGGAGAGGCAGCAGGAGGTGGCGCGCAGCCCCCCTTGCCCCAATCCGAATTGGGAAAGGGAAGGGGGCGCGGCCCCCCTTCTCCTTCCTTCTCTCCACCTCCTCCTTCCCCCTTCTCCTAGTTGGAATAGGAAAGGGGGGCAAAACCTACTTGGAGTAGGATTGCCCCCCTTGGGTGCGCCTCCTCCTCTTGGCCGGCCCCCTCCTCCTCCACTCCTTTATATACGTGGCCAAGGGGGCACCCCATAGACACAACAATTGATCTCTTGATCTCTTAGCCGTGTGCGGTGCCCCCTTCCACCATAATCCACCTCGAACATATCGTAGCGATGCTTAGGCGAAGCCCTGCGACGGTAGAACATCATCATCGTCACCACGCCGTCGTGCTGACGGAACTCTTCGGTGAAGCTCTACTAGATTGGAGTTCGCAGGACGTCATCGAGCTGAACGTGTGCTGAACTCGGAGGTGCCGTGCGTTCGGTACTTGGATCAGTCGGATCGTGAAGACATACGACTACATCAACTGCGTTGTGCTAAAGCTTCCGCTTTCGGTCTTGAGGGTACGTACACAACACTCTCCCCTCTCGTTGCGATGCATCACCATGATCTTGCGTGTGTGTAGGATTTTTTTTGAAATTACTACGTTCCCCAATAGTGGTATCAGAGCCTGATTTTATGCGTTGATGTTATATGCACGAGTAGAGCACAAGTGAGTTGTGGGCGATATAAGTCTTACTGCTTACCATCATGTCATACTTTGGTTCGGCGATATTGTTGGATGAAGCGGCCCGGACCGACATTACACGTACGCTTACGCGAGACTGGTTCTACCGACGTGCTTTGCACACAGGTGGCTGGCGGGTGTCAGTTTCTCCAACTTTAGTTGAACCAAGTGTGGCTACGCCCGGTCCTTGTGAAGGTTAAAACAACATCAACTTGACAAACTATCGTTGTGGTTTTGATGCGTAGGTAAGAACGGTTCTTGCTAAGCCCGTAGCAGCCACGTAAAACTTGCAACAACAAAGTAGAGAACATCTAACTTGTTTTTGCAGGGCGTGTTGTGATGTGATATGGTCAAGACATGATGCTAAATTTTATTGTATGAGATGATCATGTTTTGTAACCGAGTTATCGGGAACTGGCAGGAGCCATATGGTTGTCGCTTTATTGTATGCAATGCAATCGCCCTGTAATGCTTTACTTTATCAATAAGCGGTAGCGATAGTCATGGAAGCATAAGATTGGCGAGACGACAACGATGCTACGATGGAGAACAAGGTGTCGCGCCGGTGACGATGGTGATCATGAAGGTGCTCCGGAGATGGAGATCACAAGCACAAGATGATGATGGCCATATCATATCACTTATATTGATTGCATGTGATGTTTATATTTTATGCATCTTATCTTGCTTTGATTGACGGTAGCATTATAAGATGATCTCTCACTAAATTTCAAGATAAAAGTGTTCTCCCTGAGTATGCACCGTTGCCAAAGTTCGTCGTGCCCAGACACCACGTGATGATCGGGTGTGATAAGCTCTATGTCCATCTACAACGGGTGCACGCTAGTTTTTGCACATGCAGAATACTCAGGTTAAACTTGACGAGCCTAGCATATGCAGATATGGCCTCGGAACACTAAGACCGAAAGGTCGAGCGTGAATCATATAGTAGATATGATCAACATATTGATGTTCACCATTGAAAGCTACTCCATTTCACGTGATGATCGGTTATGGTTTAGTTGATTTGGATCACGTGATCACGTAGAAGATTAGAGGGATGTCTTTCTAAGTGGGAGTTCTTAAGTAATATGATTAATTGAACTTAAATTTATCATGAACTTAGTACCTGATAGTATCTTGCTTGTCTATGTTTGATTGTAGATAGATGGCCCGTGCTGTTGTTCCGTTGAATTTTAATGCGTTCCTTGAGAAAGCAAAGTTGAAAGATGATGGTAGCAATTACACGAACTGGGTCCGTAACTTGAGGATTATCCTCATTGCTGCACAGAAGAATAACGTCCTGGAAGCACCGCTGGGTGCCAGGCCTGCTGCAGGAGCAACACCAGATGTTATGAACATCTGGCAGAGCAAAGCTGATGACTACTCAATAGTTCAGTGTGCCATGCTTTACGGCTTAGAATCGGGACTTCAACGACGTTTTGAACGTCATGGAGCATATGAGATGTTCCAGGAGTTGAAGTTAATATTTCAAGCAAATGCCCGGATTGAGAGATATGAAGTCTCCAATAAGTTCTATAGCTGCAAGATGGAGGAGAATAGTTCTGTCAGTGAACATATACTCAAAATGTCTGGGTATCATAATCACTTGACTCAACTGGGAGTTAATCTTCCTGTTGATAGTGTCATTGACAAAGTTCTTCAATCACTGCCACCAAGCTACAAGAGCTTCGTGATGAACTATAACATGCAAGGGATGGATAAGACGATTCCCGAGCTCTTCGCAATGCTAAAGGCTGCAGAGGTAGAAATCAAGAAGGAGCATCAAGTGTGATGGTCAATAAGACCGCCAGTTTCAAGAAAAAGGGCAAAGGGAAGAAGAAGGGGAACTTCAAGAAGAAAAGCAAACAAGTTGCTGCTCAGGAGAAGAAACCCAAGTCTGGACCTAAGCCTGAAACTGAGTGCTTCTACTGCAAGCAGACTGGTCACTGGAAGCGGAACTGCCCCAAGTATTTGGCGGATAAGAAGGATGGCAAGGTGAACAAAGGTATATGTGATATACATGTTATTGATGTGTACCTTACTAGAGCTCGAAGTAGCACCTGGGTATTTGATACTGGTTCCGTTGCTAATATTTGCAACTCGAAACAGGGACTACGGATTAAGCGAACACTGGCCAAGGACGAGGTGACGATGCGCGTGGGAAATGGTTCCAAAGTCGATGTGATCGCGGTCGGCACGCTACCTCTACATCTACCTTCGGGATTAGTTTTAGACCTAAATAATTGTTATTTGGTGCCAGCGTTGAGCATGAACATTATATCTGGATCTTGTTTGATGCGAGACGGTTATTCATTCAAATTAGAGAATAATGGTTGTTCTATTTATATGAGTAATATCTTTTATGGTCATGCACCCTTGAAGAGTGGTCTATTTTTTATGAATCTCGATAGTAGTGATACACATATTCATAATGTTGAAGCCAGAAGATGCAGAGTTGATAATGATAGTGCAACTTATTTGTGGCACTGCCGTTTAGGTCATATCGGTGTAAAGCGCATGAAGAAACTCCATACTGATGGACTTTTGGAACCACTTGATTATGAATCACTTGGTACTTGCGAACCATGCCTCATGGGCAAGATGACTAAAACACTGTTCTCCGGTACTATGGAGAGAGCAACAGATTTGTTGGAAATCATACATACAGATGTATGTGGTCCGATGAATGTTGAGGCTCGTGGCGGATATCGTTATTTTCTCACCTTCATAGATGATTTAAGCAGATATGGGTATATCTACTTGATGAAACATAAGTCTGAAACATTTGAAAAGTTCAAAGAATTTCAGAGTGAAGTTGAAAATCATCGTAACAAAAAAAATAAAGTTTCTACGATCTGATCGTGGAGGAGAATATTTGAGTTACGAGTTTGGTCTACATTTGAAACAAAGCGGAATAGTTTCGCAACTCACGCCACCCGGAACACCACAGCATAATGGTGTGTCCGAACGTCGTAATCGTACTTTACTAGATATGGTGCGATCTATGATGTCTCTTACTGATTTACCGCTATCGTTTTGGGTTATGCTTTAGAGATGGCCGCATTCACGTTAAATAGGGCACCATTGAAATCCGTTGAGACGACGCCTTATGAACTGTGGTTTGGCAAGAAACCAAAGTTGTCATTTCTTAAAGTTTGGGGCTGCGATGCTTATGTGAAAAAGCTTCAACCTGATAAGCTCGAACCTAAATCGGAGAAATGTGTCTTCATAGGATACCCAAAGGAGACTGTTGGGTACACCTTCTATCACAGATCCGAAGGCAAGACATTCTTTGCTAAGAATGGATCCTTTCTAGAGAAGGAGTTTCTCTCGAAAGAAGTGAGTGGGAGGAAAGTGGAACTTGATGAGGTAACTGTACCTGCTCCCTTATTGGAAAGTAGCTCATCACAGAAACCGGTTCCTGTGACGACTATACCAATTAGTGAGGAAGTTAATGATGATGATCATGAAACTTCAGATCAAGTTATTACTAAACCTCATAGATCAACCAGAGTAAGATCCGTGCCAGAGTGGTACGGTAATCCTGTTCTGGAAGTCATGCTACTAGATCATGATGAACCTACGAACTATGAAGAAGCGATGGTGAGCCCAGATTCCGCAAAATGGCTTGAAGCCATGAAATCTAAGATGGGATCCATGTATGAGAACAAAGTATGGACTTTGGTTGACTTGCCCAATGATCGGCAAGCAATTGAGAATAAATGGATCTTCAAGAAGAAGACTGACGCTGACGGTAATGTTACTGTCTACAAAGCTCGACTTGTTGCGAAAGGGTTTCGACAAGTTCAAGGGATTGACTACGATGAGACCTTCTCACCCGTAGCGATGCTTAAGTCTATCCGAATCATGTTAGTGATTGCCGCATTTTATGATTATGAAATTTGGCAGATGGATGTCAAAATTGCATTCCTGAATGGATTTCTGGAAGAAGAGTTGTATATGATACAACCGGAAGGTTTTGTCGATCCAAAGGTGATGTAGGGTAGAGACCCTAATCGCCCGATCTTTCACGAAAGGAGCGGATCCCGGGGAAATCACGAAGAACACGAGGAAGAATGGAAGGAAAAAACAAGAGGAAAACACTAAACCGACATGAATAAGTCACACATGGGCTAGATCCTCGAGTACATAGGACGATACACGAATCCACGGACAACTAGGGATGATACACGGTAACCGGTTCTTCTCCGTGAGGAGGTCTTGAATCCACAAGGGGATCTTCCCGTAAAGGGGTCTTGAATCCAAGGTGGATCTTCTCCGAAGAGGCCACAGTCTCTCACGAGGAGTAGATCCGATGTGGATGAGCGAAGCTCTATCTCTAAGTATGAGCTAAACCAATGCTAGCCCTAGCTAGGATGGATGGGGGGTCTATTTATAGTCTAAGTGCAAAAGGGGGCGAAGTGAAGGGGTACATGGGCCTCGAGGCCGAACACTATGCGCAGACAGGTACCGGACGTCCGCTGGGGACCGGTCGTCCGGTGTCTCAGGAGCTGCCGGACGTACGGTGTCCTCCGGTCGTCTGCTGGTTCTGTTCTATGATGGGGGTGCCGGACGTCCGCAGGCTCCGAGCTTCCGCTGATGTTGGCTCGGGTGCGGTCGCGCCGGTCGTCTGGTTGGGGCCGGATGTCCGCTCATTGGCCTCGGGTGCAGGGGCACCGGTCGTCCGGTCTGGACCGGACGTCCGCTCGCTGGGGCTTGGCTGACGCTTCAGGCGCCGGACATCCGGTCCCGGCCGGTCGTCCGGTGGCTAGGACTTTTCCTGCAGCCCTTCTTCTTCTCCGTCTTCTCGTCCATCTTCCTCTTCTTCTTGTCCTTGCTCCTTAGCTTCTCCATTGTACCTGAGTATGCACAAAGTATCCATATGAGGTAGTAGCCATGCTTCATGTGCATCGAAGTGGAATTGTGAGAGGAGAGATGTCACCTCGGTTTCAAGGGCTCTTGCACGTGATCGAGTCATGGGTCCGGTAGGCACTTGATGAGACGATGGTAGGTCCATGGGGATGACCTTGGGATGCTCCACATCATCTCCCCTCCCTTGGGGAAGATCCGTCCATGGATCAAAATCTTCATCACCATGGAAGGGAGAGAGATCTTTGACGTTCAAGATGTCGCTCACGTTGTACTTGTCGTGCGGGAGGTCGATCTTGTAAGCGTTGTCGTTGTAGCGTGCAAGCACCTTGAAGGGTCCATCCGCTCATGGTGGGAGCTTGGATTTGCGTTCTTGTGGGAAGCGGTCCTTGCGAAGGTGTAGCCACACTCGATCACCAATGTTGAAGACCATAGGTTGCTTGTTGAAGTTGAGCTTGGTCGCAAGGCGTTGAACTTGGCACTCGATGGTGTTTCTTGTATCTTCATGCATCTTCTTGAGATGTGTCACACGCGCACTTGCGTCCAAATTGATGCGATCTTGGAGTGGTAGAGGAAGAATGTCCAATGGTGACAATGGGTTGAATCCATAAACGACCTCAAAAGGCGACTTGCCGGTTGTTGAGTGTCTTGCTCGGTTGTAGGCGAACTCGGCGATAGGTAGGCACTCCTCCCACTCCTTGATGTTCTTCTTGATGAGTACTCGAAGTAGAGCGGAGAGTGTGCGGTTTGTCACCTCCGTTTGGCCGTCGGTTTGAGGATGGTACGCCGTGGAGAAGAGTAGCTTGATTCCGAGCTTGGCGCATACGGTCTTCCAAAAGTAGCTAAGGAACTTGACGTCGCGGTCTGAGACAATTGTCTTTGGCACACCATGGAGACGCAATATTTCCCTACAAAAGAGATTAGCAACATGTGAAGCATCGTCTATCTTGTGACAAGGAATAAAATGTGCCATTTTTGAGAAACGGTCCACAACGACAAATATGGAATCTTTCCCATTGCGAGTTCTAGGCAAACCAAGTACAAAGTCCATGCTAATGTCTTCCCATGGTTCGTATGGAATCGGTAGCGGCATATAGAGGCCATGAGATTGAGCTTTGGACTTAGCTTTGCAGCATGTCGAACATCGGTTGGTGAAGCGATTGACGTCCCGAAACATCTTTGGCCAAAAGTAGCTCTTCGAGAGCGTGGCGAACGTCTTGTCACGTCCGAAATGTCCCATTAAGCCTCCTCCATGTGATTCCTGCAAAAGCAACAAACGAAGGGATGACTTGGGGATGCAAAGTTTGTTAGCTCTCATAAGATAGCCGTCTTTGATGTAATATCGTTCCCATGATGTATTTGACAAACACTTGGCATAAGGAGTGGCAAAAGTTTCATCATGCGCATACAATTCTTTGATATGCTCGAAGCCAATGACATCTAACTCAAGTTGCGTGACTAGCATGCATATGCGGGAAAGAGCATCCGCTACGATGTTTTCTTTACCCTTGATGTACTTGATGACATAGGGAAAAGACTCAATGAATTCACTCCATTTAGCATGACGCTTGTTCAACTTAGTTTGACCCTTGAGATACTTGAGAGTCTCATGATCGGTATGAATGATAAACTCATGGGGACGAAGGTAATGTTCCCATTCATGTAAAACGCGGACTAAAGCATATAGCTCTTTGTCATAGATGGGATACTTGAGTTGCGCTCCGGAAAGTTTCTCACTAAAGTAAGCTATGGGGCGCTTCTCTTGTGTTAACACACCTCCTATGCCATTACCGCTAGCATCGCAATGAATCTCAAAAGGCCTATCGAAGTTGGGTAAAGCAAGCACGGGAGCATGAGTAAGCAAATTCTTAAGCTCATTGAATGCGATATCTTGGGATGGTCCCCAAACAAAAGGCGCATTCTTCTTTCTCAAAGCATGCAAAGGTGAAGCAATGGTGCTAAAATCCTTCACAAAGCGACGATAGAAACCCGCAAGACCAAGAAAACTACGCACTTGATGCAAGTTGGTTGGTTGCGGCCAAGTCTTAATAGCATTGATCTTGGACTCATCTACATGAACACCCTTAGAAGAGACCACAAAACCCAAGAAAACGAGCTTATCAACACCAAAAAGGCATTTCTCCATATTAGCATAGAGACGCTCTTTTCTAAGAGTTTGCAAAATGGTGCAGACATGGGTGACATGCTCTTTGATAGATTTGCTAAACACAAGAATGTCATCGAAGTAAACCACAACAAATATACCAATGTAAGGGCGAAAGACATGATTCATAAGGCGCATAAAAGTGCTCGGTGCTTCCGAGAGACCCATAGGCATGACTAACCACTCATACAAACCAAACTTGGTTTTGAATGCGGGTTTCCATTCATCACCCTCTTGTATGCGGATTTGATAGTAACCACTCTTAAGATCAATTTTGGAAAATATAGTGGCACCACTAAGCTCATCTAGCATATCATCTAGGCGTGGAATGTGATACCTATAACGAACGGTGATAGCATTGATAGGTCTACAATCGGAGCACATGAGAAAACTACCGTCACGTTTTGGCACAAGAATGACCGGGACGGCACAAGGGCTCAAACTTTCACACACATGTCCATGGTCTATGAGATGCTTTACTTGCCTTTGGATTTCTTTGGTTTCTTCGGGGTTGACGCGGTAGGGAGCTTTGTTCGGAAGCGGTGCTCCGGGGATGAGGTCGATGCGGTGCTCAATGCCTCGTAGTGGAGGTAGTCCCGGAGGTAGCTCATCGGGGAAAACATCTTGAAATTCCTGCAAAAGAGAAGACAACACTAGAGGAAGAGTGTGAGAAGTGTTAGTTTGTGGTGTATTGTCCTTGCACACGAGGACGTAGTGTAGGACACTAGATGGGTTCTCACACACTTCTCTCATCTCACGTTTGGTGGCAAATAGAACTAGGTTCTTGTTTTCGCTCATCGTGGAGGCACTCAATTTGGGCTTGTGGTGCTCACTCTCTTTTTGGTGGCTCACTCTTTCACTATTCTCTCCACGATGGGTGGCTTGCTTATCGGCGATCACTTGGCTTGGAGACATAGGTCGTAACACAAACTCCTTTCCTTGCATCTTGAAGCTATAGTGGTTTGTACGCCCATTGTGGACGACTCCTCTATCGAATTGCCATGGCCGTCCAAGAAGAAGATGGAAAGCGGTCATTGGGATGACGTCGCACTCCAAGGTGTCTTCGTAGGCGCCGATTTTGAAGGAGACTTGTACTCGGTGCTCGACTTGGATAGTGCCGGAGTCACTAAGCCATTGCACTTTGTATGGATGTGGATGCTTCGTCTTGGGCAATTGGAGCTTGGAGCAAAGTTCTTCACTTGCAAGATTGTGACAACTCCCTCCATCGATGATGACCTTGACGGATCGTCCATTGATGCCGGCCTTGGTGTGGAATATGGTGCATCTTTGGTCTTCTTCTTGGTGATGTTGGAGAGTCAAGACTTTGGAGACAACAAGTGTGGGACTTGAGTCTTCATCACAAAAGACTTGTTCTTCTTCATTGTTCACTTGGCGGTGCATGGCGACTTGCTCAAGGGCTTCCATTTCTCCTTCGCTCATGGAATCATAAGTGCCATCGTCGTTGAACATCATGGTGCGCTTGTTGGTGCACTCATAGGACTTGTGGCCTTGGCCTCCGCAAGTGAAACACTTGAAGGAACTCGTCTTGACGGTCTCATCGGTTGGGGTAGATGATGATGAAGCTCTCGGCTTGAAGTTGCTCGTAGGAGGATGGCTTGTAGTTGACGAAGCTTTCTTGGAAGTCGACTTGTCGATGTTGGAAGTAGACGGTCTTGTAGTCGGTGTTGGAGTCGTTGAAGCTTGGTTATTAGAGAAACCGTAGGACTTGGATGAGAACTTGGCATACATGAAATCATCTTGCACTTGGTGTTCCGCTTTGGTAGCTTGGTGCACGAGCTCGATGAGATTTGAGTATGGTTGGAAGTCGACGATCTTCTTGATAGGATGATTGAGTCCATTCAAGAAACGTGCCATAGTTTGTTCATCATCTTCTGTCACATTGGCTCTTATCATTGCAATCTCCATCTCCTTGTAGTATTCTTCAACACTCTTGGTTCCTTGCTTGAGTTGTTGGAGTTTCTTGAAGAGGTCGCGGTTGTAGTAGGTAGGCACGAAGCGTGCTCTCATGACATCCTTCATTTGTGCCCAAGTAGTGATGGGTGGTTCGCCTCTTGCCTCGCGGCGCTCTATGATTTGTTCCCACCAAACGAGGACATAGTCTTGGAACTCAAGGGATGCCATCGCGATCTTCTTCTCTTCATCATAATTGTGCAAACGGAAGATCTTGTCAACTTTCAATGCCCATGAAAGGTATTCTTTGGGATTGTTGCTTCCGTTGAACTTGGGCATGGTGAATTTGAGCTTGTTGTAGCGTTGCTCTTCATTGTGTTGGGGTCGGGGATGATGACGCCCATGTTGTAGATGATTGTCCAACTCGTGGTGCTCTTGACGCGGAGGGTTGTCAACCTCGTGTTGCTCTTGTCGCGGAGGATTCCCATTGTTTTCATGCTCTTGATGAACTTGATGGTCTTGGCGAGCTTGTGGAGGAGCGCGTCGAGCTCGAGGAGGAACTAGACGATGCATGCGAGCTTGAAATCGCCGTTCGTGAATTTCTTCGCGAAGTGCTTCCTCTTCTTCACGGGCTTGACAGCCTCGGTCGGCAGCGGCTCGACTCGCATCATGTAGAGCTTGTTGCGCCTCAAGTGCTTGAGCGCCACGGAGTTGTTGTTCTTGACGTTGAGCCTCGGCATCTTGTGCATTTTGGTGTAGACGCGCGCATTCTTCCTCTTCATGTTGGCGTTGTTGTTGTCGTTCTCGAGCTAGCGCAAAGGCTTCTTCGGCTTGACGTCGTCGGCGCTCTTGAGAGTCGCTGTCCCAAAGTGGATTGAGGTTTGCTTGACGGTCGGTGCGCGCGGCTCGACGAAGATTGTTTGATGTCGGTGTACTTGAGCCGGAGAGGGTAAAGTCGGAATGGCGACTTGAACGGCTCCTTCTTGAAGTGGAATAAGAGCGGTTGAGCAACAAAGCGCGAATCTCGTCCATCCTTGCGTCATTCTCTTGCTTGTGATCGTCGATCTTGTGGTCGAAGTAGTCCCTTGTACGTTGCTCGGAAAGTCGCAAGTCGGTGGCAAGGTTGTCGATGTGTTCACTCATAGCTTGTTGCTTTTGATGCAAAGCACGTTGTGCACCAAAGAGGTGACTCTTGGTGACGAAGGAGTTCATGTCGTCGTCTTGCTCCATGAAGAGTGGGTTGGTAGAAGTACTTGTCCTATCCATCATTCCAAGACAAGTGTGAGTGGTAGAAAGAGAAGAACGAATACCAAATGTACCTTGACTGAAGTTGAAAGTGAATCGATGATCACTCCAATGTAGGACAAGGAAATAGCCCAATTGGTATGAATTCTCGTCGGTTTCTCACACCTACACAAGTAAAAGCTTATGGTGGAGCTTGGTTAGGATGGTGGCACAATTTTTAATGTGAATGTAAGCAAGATTCAATAATGTTGGAGAAGATTCGCAAGATGCAATGTAACAAGTAGACCAAGCATATACGGTACACGGAAACACACGCGCAAAAAGATAAGTGGGGTTGTGCAACCAAGGGTGAGCCAAAATGTGGAATCCACAAAAATGCTCTTGTTGCACAACACTAGAGAGACGCTAGCACGATTGCACGATAGGCGGATACAAGAACTTGTGCACAACCTATTTAGCAAAAATGCAACGACTTCTATCCCAAATATGTTGTATGCAAGGTGTTGCTATGATATGATCCAAGATGATCGAGTATGACAATCTTAATGTTGTATGATGCTATGGTTCTTGCTTAAAAGCTCTTTGCTTAAAAGCTTGGTTGGATCTTTGATGTTTGAGCTCTTTTCTCTTGCAATGCTTGACGAACCAAGATAGCAAGTGAGTATGCGATGAAAACTTTGTGACACAAGAGATGATACCAATATAGGCAACAATGATGTATGTATGTATGCTATGGGAAGTATGATCACTAAAGTGCACAAGTCTCGTTGCCGGCAATACTCAAAGGCTAGTCTCGATGGGTAAGCAACGCAAAAGGAGTAAGGCTATGATGGCTATCAATGTAATGGCAAGAGTGATATGTCCAATATCAAGATGAAGTTACCGGTCTTGCTTCCGGTATGGTGTCAAAATGGTGGCACGAATACCAAGTCGTAGTCGAGGTGGTCGTTGTTGATGACACGTCCATGGCGAAAATGAGCGATGGTGATGTCGATGTCGAACCGTACCTAGATAGCCGAAACACAAAAGGATACGGTACCGCAACTCAAATTCTCAAAACCAAGTGCGAGCAAAATTGTCGGAGTAGGTAGCGGGTAAGTGGTGGTGTGGGTTGGGATATTGGAACGGTTTGCGGAAGTTGGAGGTGGTGTAGCGGATGATGTGGTGGAAGTAGCGGTCGTCCAAAAATGGACGGATGTCCGGTTGCTGGTCGTCCGGTAAGGTCGGACGTCCGGTGCTTCCTGGGTCGCCGGACGTCCGGTAAAGTGACGGTCGTCCGGTGGTCGGGGTCAACGCGAAATTTCAGATCCAGGAGGCGGTTTTGGGCGGAATATGGGGAATTTGGGAGGGATTTCGAGGTGGGGATGGTAGGGGAAGGCTGGATCCACTTGCAACACAACAAATTCACGGATCAAAACCAACAAAACATCATCAAAACTCACAAAACACAAGAAAAAAATTTGGGGCTATTTTTGTGGGGATTTTCGGATCAGGACGAAAAACAACAAAATCAAGCTAGAAAAACGAAGAGGGGGCTCCGAAATCATGATCAACCTTGCTCTAGATACCAAGATGATGTAGGGTAGAGACCCTAATCGCCCGATCTTTCACGAAAGGAGCGGATCCTGGGGAAATCACGAAGAACACGAGGAAGAACGGAAGGAAAACACAAGAGGAAAACACTAAACTGACATGAATAAGTCACACATGGGCTAGATCCTCGAGTACATAGGACGATACACGAATCCACGGACAACTAGGGACGATACACGGTAACCGGTTCTTCTCCGTGAGGAGGTCTTGAATCCACAAGGGGATCTTCCCGTAAAGGGATCTTGAATCCAAGGTGGATCTTCTCCGAAGAGGTTGCGGTCTCTCACGAGGAGTAGATCCGATGTGGATGAGCGAAGCTCTATCTCTAAGTATGAGCTAAACCAACGCTAACCCTAGCTAGGATGAATGGGGGGTCTATTTATAGTCTAAGTGCAAAAGGGGGTGAAGTGAAGGGGTACATGGGCCTCGGGCCCGAACACTATGCGCAGACAGGTACCGGACGTCCGCTGGGGACCGGTCGTCCGGTGTCTCAGGAGCTGCCGGACGTCCGGTGTCCTCCGGTCGTCCGCTGGTTCTGTTCTGTGATGGGGGTGTCGGACGTTCGGAGGCTCCGGGCTTCCGCTGATGTTGGCTCGGGTGCGGTCGCGCCGGTCGTCCGGTCGGGGCCGGACGTCCGCTCATTGGCCTCGGGTGCGGGGGCACCGGTCGTCCGGTCTGGACCGGATGTCCGCTCGCTGGGGCTCGGCTGACGCTTCAGGCGCCGGACGTCCGGTCCCGGCCGGTCGTCCGGTGGCTGGGACTTTTCCTGCAGCCCTTCTTCTTCTCCGTCTTCTCGTCCATCTTCCTCTTCTTCTTGTCCTTGCTCCTTAGCTTCTCCATTGTACCTGAGTATGCACAAAGTATCCATATGAGGTAGTAGCCATGCTTCATGTGCATCTAAGTGGAATTGTGAGAGGAGAGATGTCACCTCGGTTTCAAGGGCTCTTGCACGTGATCGAGTCATGGGTCCGGTAGGCACTTGATGAGATGATGGTAGGTCCATGGGGATGACCTTGGGATGCTCCGCATCAAAAGGGAGCTAACAAAGTGTGCAAGCTCCAGCGATCCATTTATGGACTGGTGCAAGCCTCTCGGAGTTGGAATAAACGCTTTGATAATGTGATCAAGGCATTTGGTTTTATACAGACTTTTGGAGAAGCCTATATTTACAAGAAAGTGAGTGGGAGCTCGGTAGCATTTCTGATATTATATGTGGATGACATATTATTGATTGGAAATGATATAGAATTTCTGGATAGCATAAAGGGATACTTGAATAAGAGTTTTTCAATGAAAGACCTCGGTGAAGCTGCTTACATATTGGGCATTAAGATCTATAGAGATAGATCAAGACGCTTAATTGGACTTTCACAAAGCACATACCTTGACAAAGTTTTGAAGAAGTTCAAAATGGATCAAGCAAAGAAAGGGTTCTTGCCTGTGTTACAAGGTGTGAAGTTGAGTAAGACTCAATGTCCGACCATTGCAGAAGATAGATATAAAATGAAAGATGTTCCCTATGCTTCAGCCATAGGCTCTATCATGTATGCAATGCTATGTACCAGACCTGATGTGTGCCTTGCTATAAGTCTAGCAGGGAGGTACCAAAGTAATCCAGGAGTGGATCACTGGACAGCGGTCAAGAACATCCTGAAGTACCTGAAAAGGACTAAGGATATGTTTCTCGTTTATAGAGGTGACAAAGAGCTCATCGTAAATGGTTACGTTGATGCAAGCTTTGACACTGATCCGGACGATTCTAAATCGCAAACAGGATACGTGTTTACATTGAACGGTGGAGCTGTTAGTTGGTGCACTTCTAAACAAAGCGTCGTGGCGGGATCTACATGTGAAGCGGAGTACATAGCTGCTTCGGAAGAAGCAAATGAAGGAGTCTAGATGAAGGAGTTCATATCCGATCTAGGTGTCATACCTAGTGCATCGGGTCCAATGAAAATCTTTTGTGACAATACTGGAGCAATTGCCTTAGCGAAGGAATCCAGATTTCACAAGAGAACCAAGCACATCAAGAGACGCTTCAATTCCATCCGAGATTTAGTCCAGGTGGGAGACATAGAAATTTGCAAGATACATATGGATCTAAATGTTGCAGACCCGTTGACTAAGCCTCTTCCACGAGCAGAACATGATCAACACCAAGGCTCCATGGGTGTTAGGATCATCACAGTGTAATCTAGATTATTGACTCTAGTGCAAGTGGGAGATGAAGGAAATATGCCATAGAGGCAATAATAAAGTTATTATTTATTTCCTTATATCATGATAAATGTTTATTATTCGTGCTAGAATTGTATTAACCGGAAACATAATACATGTGTGAATACATAGACAAACAGAGTGTCACTAGTATGCCTCTACTTGACTAGCTCGTTGATCGAAGATGGTTATGTTTCCTAACCATAGACATGAGTTGTCATTTGATTAACGGGATCACATCATTAGGAGAATGATATGATTGACTTGACCCATTCCGTTAGCTTAGCACTTGATCGTTTAGTTTGTTGCTATTGCTTTCTTCATAACTTATACATGTTCCTATGACTATGAGATTATGCAACTCCCGTTTACCGGAGGAACACTTTGTGTGCTACCAAACGTCACAACGTAGCTGGGTGATTATAAAGGTGCTCTACAGGTGTCTCCAAAGGTACTTTTTGGGTTGGCGTATTTCAAGATTAGGATTTGTCACTCCGATTGTCGGAGAGGTATCTCTGGGCCCTCTCGGTAATGCACATCACTTAAGCCTTGCAAGCATTGCAACTAAATGAGTTAGTTGCGGAATGATGTATTACGGAACGAGTAAAGAGACTTGCCGGTAACGAGATTGAACTAGGTATTGAGATACCGACGATCGAATCTCGGGCAAGTAACATACCGATGACAAAGGGAACAACGTATGTTGTTATGCGGTCTGACCGATAAAGATCTTCGTAGAATATGTGGGAGCCAATATGAGCATCCAGGTTCCGCTATTGGTTATTGACCGGAGACATGTCTCGGTCATGTCTACATAGTTCTCGAACCCGTAGGGTCCGCACGCTTAACGTTTCGATGCCGATTATATTATGAATTTATGAGTTTTGATGTACCGAAGGTTGTTCGGAGTCCCGGATGTGATCACGGACATGACGAGGAGTCTCGAAATGGCCGAGACATGAAGATTGATATATTGGACGACTATATTCGGACAACGGAATGGTTCCGGGAGTTATCGGATATATACCGGAGTATCGGGGGGTTACCGGAACCCACCCCCCCCCCCCGGGGGGGGGGGGGGGGTTATTGGGCCTCACGGGCCCAAAGTAGTGGAAGAGGAGAGGCAGCAGGAGGTGGCGCGCAGCCCCCCTTGCCCCAATCCGAATTGGGAAAGGGAAGGGGGCGCGGCCCCCCTTCTCCTTCCTTCTCTCCACCTCCTCCTTCCCCCTTCTCCTAGTTGGAATAGGAAAGGGGGGCAAAACCTACTTGGAGTAGGATTGCCCCCCCTTGGGCGCGCCTCCTCCTCTTGGCCGGCCCCCTCCTCCTCCACTCATTTATATACGTGGCCAAGGGGGCACCCCATAGACACAACAATTGATCTCTTGATCTCTTAGCCGTGTGCGGTGCCCCCTTCCACCATAATCCACCTCGATCATATCGTAGCGGTGCTTAGGCGAAGCCCTGCGACGGTAGAACATCATCATCGTCACCACGCCGTCGTGCTGACGGAACTCTCCCGTGAAGCTCTACTGGATTGGAGTTCGCGGGACGTCATCGAGCTGAACGTGTGCTGAAGTCGGAGGTGTCGTGCGTTCGGTACTTGGATCGGTCGGATCGTGAAGACATACGACTACATCAACCGCATTGTGCTAACGCTTCCGCTTTCGGTCTACGAGGGTACATAGACAACACTCTCCCCTCTCGTTGCGATGCATCACCATGATCTTGCGTGTGCGTAGGAATTTTATTGAAATTACTATGTTCCCCAACACGTAGATGGGAGGCCAACACTGGTTGGAATCACTGAGTCATGGGGGGTTGGCGGGGCTGCACTTGCCGTTCGGAGGGTGGCATCACCTCTGCACCCAAGAGCACAAGATTTGGCAAAAGGGGGCTTTGAGGCGTACACGGTAGGGTGGGCGACGAGGCAAACCACGTGGGGGTTTTGCCGCGACGGCGTCCAACGACGCCGGCAAGCAAGGACCGAAAGCACGCAGATCCGAGTTGTCGTGGCCTTGACCGTCATGATCTCGATTAGCCAGATAAGCTGGAAGGGGCGCAGCTACCCGGTCGCCGGGCCGGAGCAACCCGGTGGAGGACGCCGGCAGCGAGGGACACCGGAGAGACGCGGGGCTATAGCCGCCGGGGACGGAACATCACAAGCAAAGACACGCCGCGAGGGGCCCAGAGCCAGCCACAACCGCGTACACGTCGACGCCTCTGCGCGAGAGCCATCATCGTGGCTTGGGGGAGGGCCGTCGGAGACAAGGGGGGCGCCTGCACGGGAGGGCAGGCCGTGAATGCCCCGCAACTGGCCATCACCGCCAACCGGCAGGCTCGAGCAGCAGTTGGAGGGGGCCCGAGAATCGCCGGAAGGAGACCGGGTCGCGAGCAGAAGGGGGAGGCGTGTAGGGAGGGGCATTCGCTGCGACCGAGGATAGCGAGACAGGGGGCCGCGACCGGCTAGAGACGCGTGGGGCCAGGCCACCCCGGGGGTGGCCGGATCCCCCGCCGCCAGACCAACAACGGAGGGTGCCGCCGCGGCAAGGTAGAGTGGCGGGCGGTGTGTCTTGGGGTGTCGTCA
This sequence comes from Triticum aestivum, assembly GCF_018294505.1. Lineage (NCBI taxonomy): Eukaryota > Viridiplantae > Streptophyta > Magnoliopsida > Poales > Poaceae > Triticum > Triticum aestivum. The sequence continues at coordinate 362,204,770 of NC_057806.1, read as the reverse complement.
GAGGAGGGTGACGCGGGGGAGGGAGGGGGCAGGGTAGATAAGCCGAGATTGTTGGCAAAGGAGAGACTAAGAGAGGGTAGAAGATAAAGTTCAATAAACAAAGAGAGGGTAGAAGATACTTTTTCTTCCAAAATTAAGTTTGACTCGATCATCATTGGACAAAACCACCACTTTCTGAGAGTACCTTTGGTAGCACAATAATGCTTTATTGCAACAATTATTATCATTATTAAATCAAGAATGTCCAAAACAGCTACTTCCTCCGTCCGAAAATACTTGTCATCAAAATTGATGAAAAAGGATGTATCTAGAACTAAAATACGTCTAAATGCATCTCTTTTTATCTATTTTGATGACAAGTATTTTCGGACAGAGGGAGTAGTACAAGAGAAAATAAAATAAAAACAATCTAGAGTAAGATCAGAAACCGGCACACAAGTTCTAAGTTAATCAATTACTTAATCTGACACAGCACTATGAAATACAGTACATAGAATTTTACATGCAGACTCCATCTTTGGTGTCAGAGCTCATTACGCGAGCTCCATAACGAGCGCAGATGCACCGCCACCGCCGTTGCAGACACCAGCAACTCCGATCTTGCCACTCTTCTCCCTAAGAACCTATTGAGAAGAAAGAACACCGTATTGCTTAGTTTAATTTTAAAAGAACTATGAGAAACGGGCATTGAAGACACGATGACCTAATTAAGATGCTGACAACATCTGAACAAGTGAGGATAGAACCACTGAAGACATGGTAAATGAAATCACGGAATATAACTTCCACATATCCTTTTTAAGCCTCAATGTGGAACAATTGTACGGGTTACAGATTAAACTCCTTTCTGCATATATTTTGGACGCAAAAAGGAGTCATGAAGATGGCCAAATAGTTGTAACAAAAATGTCTTACCCCTTATTGTTTGTGGTATTCTGCAGGCAAGATGTTTATTCCTATGATTACTACTTGATATCATTATTTACTCATGAAATAGCTTCTACTAGAAAATAGGATCCATGCTGAAAAACAGACTGACACGGATGATCAAAATGCAAAACAACACCTCAAGAAAGAACTTACACCAAGAAGGGTGACCAAAATGCGAGCACCACTGCACCCAAGTGGGTGTCCTAAAGATACAGCTCCTCCATGTACATTTATCTTTTCCTGCAAGCATAGCCGTTGTCAGCATGGGAGTTGTAACTATCATCTGGTAATCGGATTAATAAGTATTGCTGGTTAATAGCGAGTCACAGTAACCAAGATTTAGTTTCTGGCAAGAATGTTGACTTATTTTCAGGTGCAAACGTAATTTTGGTTGAAACAAGGAAGCACTTACTGAAGGAATTCCGAGAAGCTTTTGATTTGCAAGTGCAACAGCCTGTTTTCAGAAATAAAAATAAATACCATTTCAAATAATGTAATTAACTAATTACTAAGAAATAAACAGAAATGATCAAGAGATACCGAAAAGGCTTCGTTGATTTCATAAAAATCAACACGAGAGGACTCTAGGCCAGCATTATTGAGAGCCTTTGGTATGGCAAGTGCTGGGGTAGTGGTAAATAGTTCAGGAGCCTGCGTAACATGGGAATTGAAAAATATCATTAAGGGATTCAATTTTGGTAGCAAATAACCTTCACTGATTACAATTACATAAAAGTATTCCAGGAAAGACGGACTCCTGTAACCTTCCAGAACCTACATAATTATATGCACTTGCCTATAATTGTACTCACTACCAGCTAAGATAAACAAAAAAGGGTACTGTAGCTTACTTGGGCTGCATCGGCAAATCCCTTGATCCTTGCAAGGACTTGCAATCCAAGTTCTTGAGCCTTCTTCCCACTCACCAATACTAATGCTGCAGCACCATCACTATTCCACTCAAAAGAAAACAGATGTTACTCAGTGCAGATGCATCACATTTTTCAGTGCATAAACAAACACACGACGAAGTTGGAGGGAGTACATAGAATGCCCGTCAAAGACAGTCAGTGCAGGTACTTAGTTTCTAGCTTAGCGTTCCTTGATTGGCCTCTCTAGGAAGTTAATGTATATGAGGATTCCTAATCTATCAATAAACATTGCATCGAGACACTACATTTGCATTTTCTTGAAAAGTTTAATACACAATAGGAACCTCGGCAATTTTTTTCTTGAAAATGAACCAATTTCAGTTATAAATACAAAATAATATATACCATCTCTTGGGCTGAAGTAAAAACATTCTGAGCCGCCCAAACATAAATGTTAAACAGGAGTAGCACTTGGAAACAAAGAGCAGTTGAATATGGCATTGCAGGACAACAATAACACAAATAAAATTAAATGCATAGTGTAGATTGTAGAACAAAGTATAAAATGTCAAAATAGAAAGAAAGAAGGAAAACCACATCTTTCAGAATATCATGCAGTGGTTTCAAAACAATATGTGACAGAAGGACTTCAAAAGGCTTGTAAATAAAATAAGTAACAAGCAGGTACCTTATACTAGAAGCATTTCCAGCAGTAACAGTACCAGCACTCTCCTTGAATGCTGGTCGTAGCTTCTTCAGCTTGGCTGCGTCAAACTACGAGACAGACAATAGTTATATGATGCAGATGAGAGCCTAGACATTTATTCACAAGATACAAATAAATGCAAACTACATATTTTCCTTCTTGCAGTTAACTATATGATGAAGATAAAGTATTGAAATGTTTACCAACAACAAAATACGTACTGATTATTAGTACTTTTTTAGCCTAGTACGTGAAAGCACTGCATTAGGACCAGATACATGCTGCCCCAAATAATCTTCTTGTTTATAGCTTATTTGTGCCATCTTATTAGAAAATTTACCTTGTCTAGGCTCTCATCTTTGTCAACAAGTACTGCAGGTTTCCCTCTACTAACAGGAACTTCAATCTGGATGATAGGACATAGAACATTAGGGAAACAAATAAAGGAACAGTTTCTTACTTTGCCAAAGAGACAGAAAAATCACCGGAACAATCTCCCATGCAAAAGCACCACTGTCACGAGCAGCAATTCCACGCTCATTACTTTGAATAGCATATGCATCCTACATAAAGAACATATAAATTTCAGATGTCACGAATAATAAATATATGGATTACAGATTAAGAACAAAACAGCGAATCTTAGAAGATTTTGGAGGCATCCGACAGGTTTAACGCTGGTATATCAAATTCACCGACGACAACAATAAAACACAAAAGGGAGTACCCAATACCGAAATCTCCCACAGATTCTGGGGAACGGAATTTCTAGGCAGCACTTCCCTTGCCTTTCTTTTTGCAAGGAGGCTGATTCAATCCCAGACCCAGGAAACAAATGGAGATAATCTATGATGCGCAAGGCCCACCCTTCTTAGAATTTTTTACAAAAACTAATTGCAAAGTGATTTAAAGTGCAAAGCATATTGTTCTGCACGGAAGACCAACCTATAAGATAATACTCCCTCCATTCCTAAATATAAGTCTTTCTAGAGATTCCAATATGGACTACATACGGAGCAAAATGAGTGAATCTACACACTCTGAAGTATGTCTATAGACATCCGTATGTAGTCCATACTGAAATCTCTAAAAAGACTTATATTTAGAAACGGAGGGAGTATAAAAGTAATATCTACATGTCTCAAGCAACCATACAAACAAAATATGTGAAATCATGTTCGAAGCAAGCAACGAAGGATCATTTACTCAACCTACCCTAACTAGTAGTGCAAACTAATAGTGGATAATAGACACTGGCAGTAATGCAGAATTGCAGCTATTGCTTCAAAGCATACATGATGATTTATGGGATGAAGAAAAAAGATATAAAACAATGAACCTGCATGAAAATGGTGATTATGGCAGTGATCAGTTCACACTGGAAAGACTGATTGTATGTGCACTTTTGTATTTGGTATTAATCTTCACCGCTACTGAATCTCCGTACATAATAACTAAGACAATGTGTGCCCTTTTGGCACTAGACAAATATAAGAATTATAATTACATCAGAATATGGTTATTGCAATTTGTGGCAAGTTACCTGGTCTTCCCTTGTCAGGGCATGATTGTCAGCACAAAGCTCAGCGCACACTCCCATGGCACAATCACCGTATACATCCCAAAGGCCATCCTTAAGCATGCCATCAACGAGGCTGTCATGTCCGAAACGAGATCCTTTTCTGCATTTGATTGCACAAATCAGTAAGTCAACACCAAGACGTAAACAGCCATACATTAACAGTAAAGTTTTAAATCCATGTTAACCAAGATCCAAGAACATAATATAGTGTAAACATGTTAATAAATAATGAATGAATGAGCGACACGAGAGTACTGAAAAGGCAATCTAAACTTAAGGTCTGACACACAAAATTTTGAACAGATATTTTGGCATTGTATTCCCTAGTATGCTTAGTGTATGCAAGAAAATGATCGTACTTCATTTATGCACTACACAAAAGTAGAACCAGAAGAACACTTGGCTGACCTAGCTTCAGCGATGTATTTCGGAGCATTCGACATGCTTTCCATCCCACCTGCCACAACAATGTCATTGATTCCCAGTTGAATTGATTGCGCAGCAAACATGGTCGCTGTATAGAAAGGAAGGAAAACGGATCATGGTCAGAAAAAATTGGTTCCCTTCAGGAAATTTAGTACACAGATTATACAAGCATGGTCACAAGAATTCAGACCTTTCATGCCAGATGCGCAAACTTTGTTGACTGTGGTGCAAACAACCGTATTTGGTATCCCTGCACCTAAAGCAGCTTGTCTTGCAGGAGCTTGCCCCAAGTTAGCACTCAAGACATTGCCAAAGAAGACCTCCTGCACAAGGGATGGATCGACATTTGCTCTTCTCAGAGCAGCTGATCACCCCGGTAATTATTTTAATATTAAGATGTTACCAAACCGAACAAAGTATACCATCTGGGGTACACAGAGAGAAAGTATTGATATCACCTTCAATTGCTATAGAGCCAAGTTTCGTAGCAGGCAAGGAAGACAAGCCACCAAGGAAACTACCCATAGGGGTGCGTGCAACCCCAACAACACATACATCTGTCAGTAATAAAAGGAAAAGTTACTAATTGCAGCATACAGCAAAACCATCTAGCAGGCTCCCATGCAATTGCTAACTACACAGAGCATGATTATACTCTGAACTTCTGAAGGCATGACTAAACACTGAAGATCAGGGAAGCCATCTGGTAGATGCCAGATTTCTCTTTATTTGTACAAGTTTGCGCAAGGCACCAAACAAAAAATATAAGAATCTGTGATCTGGCATGATGTCACGCTACTAGCGAATCAACTGTTTCCTTTTTCTTGCGGTTGGAATCAATTGTTTCCAGTGGTAATGCAGCAAAAAAAAAAAAGATAACCAAGCTGATCTAGAGGAGGAAAAGGGAAATTAGCCTATAGTCAATGATGGACATTATCACCATGTATGCTGCGTAAGCATATCAACTACTCATGGAGTATGTTATACTGGCAACCGCACAGCATAATTCAAATATGCCAAGGATCGAGAAAGAAAACAAAAACCAATATCATTGGCAAGTACGAATAAGGATTAAAACAAAAGACTGACTGCCAATTGGTGCCTATCAACACCTTAGATCAATGTGTTTATCTGAACCGAGTCAAGGCCACAATCCTTTCGATGCAGATCGCTTATGTAGTAGTTACAGAAAAACTGAGTCTCACTGAACTACTGACAGTGAGCAGCTCATTGCCTTGGAAAAAGCTGGGAGGAAACAATACCTCTGGGGTCTGAACCCATGGCCGCTCCAAAGCCCAGCTCCGACCTGCAAAATCAGAACAAGCAACCCAGCGTCAGCCACCTCACACGCAAGCGCGCCACGGAATCAAGCGAAGAGCCGTCGCATCGCGCACGCGATCCCTCGACAGCAGGGGTGAATGGGGGGAGGATTCAATTCGATTCGATTCTGCAGGTGACAAAGGACAGGGGGGAGCGAGAGCGAGCGTGCCTCGATCTGGCGGCGGCGGAGTGCACGAGGACGAGGCCTGGAGGAGCCGAGATCGGGGAGAGGGAACAAGACACTGAAACAGAGAACGGAGGTGGACTGGAGTGCTCGACTGCCCCGCCTTCGCTGTTGTTATATTGGGCTCCTCGGACCGTTGATGGTTGGGCGTTGTTTAGATGGCATCTCGACCATCCGCAGTCGACATCGCCATGGCTGTAAAAGAAGAGAAGGCTGAGTTTTTCTTTTTCTTTTTTGGAAGGGTGGGGGTTAATTTGGTTACAAGTTTAATGGCGGTTGAACAAAAATAAGAGTCTCGTAATTAGAAGATGGAAGGTAGTAATAAGCTCCTATTCCCGTACAATCTGATTTCCCTGATTTGGGGGGATTTTTTTCAAGATCAAGACTTAAACGGATTAATAGGAGGGTGCATGCAGCGGTCAGCCTTGCAGGCCAAAAAAATTGTTTTGACCTTGTCTGACCATGTTTTAAAGTTTGCTCAGATTTGACCCCTTTTGCTACCGCCAAATACCCCGAAGGTAGGATTAATGGGCTATCGCCAGCGGTCGTAGACCCCCAGCTATGTCATTCGGTCATGCCTGCGTGTCAAAGTAGGCCACTGGCCCCGGCAATAGCCTTCTAACCCTACCGTCATAGGCGCCGATGATAAACACCTAGAGAGGTAAGGCGCTGGAGGCCTTGGGGTTGAGGGTTTCATTCATATGGTCACTAACAAATGGCTCTATCTGGCCGAGCATTGTGTCAGGTTTGTTGGGTCATTTTGATGACTCGCGGATGTGTTGGTGAAAGCGCGGGTTTACTCCCAGAGAGGGTGAACGGAAATTTTTAGAAATTCGTCAAACTCTGATAAATTTGACGAAGATCAGAGTGAAGAAATAAAAACAGGAGCGACACTAATTCATCACAGAAACATAAAGCATACATATAAGATAGATGCAAGTGAAAAACGTGCAATCATACAAGCATTCTGGCATACGGAAGATGTACTGAAGAAATGAAAAACAACATGATGAAAGTCTTCGGTTCAAATTCTTCAGTAAGTAGATCACAGATTCTTCAACAACGGAATAACAGAAATAAGGGGTTGAGGAATGTGAAACCAGGTAGACTTGGCGATGCCACGATGATTTGATAGATCAGTTCCAGTTGTTGTATCAACTATATGTCCGGTTGAGGCGGCTGAGAATGAACTCCGAAGACACTAAGTCTTCACCGTATTCGTCTTCAGCTAAGGTCACAACAGACCTCGCCCAATCACTCGTGGTAAGTCTTTAAGGTAAACTTTCAAAACCTTCATAGACTCGTTCACTGGTACACCACAAGTACTCTTGGGTGCTCAGAACATGACGCCTAACTGTCTGGAAGAATGACAGTCTTCAAAGGTAATAGGCGTCGGATCACCCAGATCAAACTCTTTAGTGATGCTCAATCACTTTGGCTCTGGTTGGGTTTTTCCTCACTTGGGTTTCTCATAAAGTCATCAGAGGAAGGGTTGCTCTCAAATGACAAGTGTCAATTTCTCTCTAGAGCAGCCAACCAACTAGTAGTTGTGGGGGACGGCTGATAGCCAGGGGCAACCCGACATAAATTGTCATAAATGCCCCTTGGAACATGACAATTCTCAGGATAAGGATTCACTCGACGGCTGTCACTCTGCACAACAACGGTCGAAATTTGGACTCTCAAATTCGTCGGGCACTCAATTTCCTCACAGTATGCAGATCGCTCTGGCAAAATCCTAACAGTCAGACCAAATTTGTCAGTGACCAGAAGAACTGCATCTCCGTCTCTGACAAATTTGTCAGCACTGCCGGAGATTTTCAAAGTATTCACTTGAAGAATTAGGCTTTGTATAGGTTTTGAGCATCACCCCGGAAATACGATTTATGTATCACCTAGACCCCCTTTAACAGTATGGTGTTTCTGAAGAAAATATGCCCTAGAGGCAACAAAGTTGTTATTTTATATTTCCTTATTCATGATAAAGGTTTATTATTCATGCTATAATTGTATTGATCGGTAACCTTACATGTGTGAATACAAAAACAAACACCATGTCCCTAGTGAGCCTCTACTAGACTAGCTCGTTCATCAAAGATGGTTAAGATTTCCTAACCATGGACATGAGTTGTCATTTGATAACGGGATCACATCATTAGAAGAATGATGTGATGGACAAGACCTATCCATTAATTTAGCATTTGATTGCTCTGTTTATTGCTACTGATTTCATGTATGTGAAATACATATTCCTTTGACTATGAGATCATGCAACTCTCGGATACCAGAGAAATGCCTTGTGTGCTATCAAACGTCACAACATAACTGGGTGATTATAAAGATGCTCTACAGGTATCTCTGAAGGTGTCCTGTTTGGGTTGGCATGAATCGAGATTAGAATTTGTCACTCCGAGTATCGAAGAGGTATCTCTGGGCCCTCTCGGTAATACACATCATAGTAAGCCTTGCAAGCAAATGACTAATGAGTTAGTCACGGGATGATGTATGTGATTGCCTGGCTTATTACGGATGATAGTGTTGGTGTCAAAACCGGCAGATCTTGGGTAGGGGGTCCCAAGCTGTGTATCATGGATCGATGGGTAACAAGAGACAGGGGACACGATGTTTACCCAGGTTTGGGCCCTCTTGATGGAGGTAAAACCCTACGTCCTGCTCTTGTTTATATTGATGGAGTATCGAGTACAGAGTTGATCTACCTCGAGATCTGCTACGTCTTGAGCTAGCGTTGGTTTTCCCCGAAGAGGAGGGGGTGATGCAGCACAGTAGCGAAGTATTTCCCTCAGTTTTTGAGAACCAAGGTATCAATCCAGTAGGAGGTCACGCACAAGTCCCTCATACCTGCACAAAATGGTAGCAACTCGCAACCAACGCTTAGGGGTTGTCAATCCCTTCACGGTCACTTACGAGAGTGAGATCTGATAGAGATAATATTTTTGGTATTTTTGGTATATAGATGCAAAGTGAAAAGTAAAAGCAAAACAAGTAAAATAAAGTAATGGAGATTGATATGATGAGAATAGACCCGGGGGCCATAGGTTTCACTAGTGGCTTCTCTCAAGAGCATAGATATTCTACGGTGGGTGAACAAATTACTGTTGAGCAATTGATAGAATTTAGCATAGTTATGAGGTTATCTAGGTATGATCATGTATATAGGCATCACGTCCGTGACAAGTAGACCGACTCCTGCCTGCATCTACTACTATTACTCCACTCATCGACCGCTATCCAGCATGCATCTAGAGTATTAAGTTAAAAACAGAGTAACGCCTTAAGCAAGATGACATGATGTAGAGGAATAAATTCATGCAATATGATAAATACCCCATCTTGTTATCCTCGATGGCAACAATACAATACGTGCCTTGCAACTCTTTCTGTCACTGAGTAAGGACACCGCAAGATTGAACCCAAAGCTAAGCACTTCTCCCATTGCAAGAACTACCAATCTAGTTGGCCAAACCAAACGAATAATTCGAAGAGACTTGCAAAGATAACTCAATCATACATAAAAGAATTCAGAGAAGATTCAAATATTATTCATAGATAAGTTGGATCATAAACCCACAATTCATCGGTCTCAACAAACACACCGTAAAAAGAAGATTACATCGAATAGATCTCCACGAGAGAGGGGGAGAACATTGTATTGAGATCCAAAAAGAGAGAAGAAGCCATCTAGCTACTAGCTATGGACCCGAAGGTCTGAAGTAAACTACTCACACTTCATCGGAAGGGCTATGGTGTTGATGTAGAAGCCCTCCGTGATGGATGCCCTCTCCGGCGGAGCTCCGGAACAGGCCCCAAGATGGGATCTCGTGGATACAGGAAGTTGCAGCGGTGGAATTAGGTTTTTGGCTCCTTCTTTGGTCTAATGGGGGTACGTAGGTATATATAGGAGGAAGGAGCACGTCGGTGGAGCTCCGAGGGGCCCACGAGGCAGGGGGCGCGCCTAGGGCGGGCGCGCCCTCCACCCTCGTGACCTCCCCGGAAACTTCTTGGAGTAGGGTCCAAGTCTCCTGGATCACGTTCGGTGAGAAGATCACGTTCTTGAAGGTTTCATTCCATTTGGACTCCGTTTGATATTCTGTTTCCTCGAAATACTAAAATAGGCAAAAAAACAACAATTCTGGGTTGGGCCTCCGTTTAATAGGTTAGTCCCAAAAATAATATAAAAGTGGAAAATAAAGCCCTATATAGTCCAAAACAGTAGATAAAGTAGCATGGAGCAATCAAAAATTATAGATACGTTGGAGACGTATCAGGCATCCCCAAGCTTAATTCCTGCTCGTCCTCGAGTAGGTAAATGATAAAAAGAGAATTTTTGATGCGGAGTGATACTTTGGCATAATTTCAATGTAAATCTTCTTAATCATGGTATGAATATTCAGATCCGAAAGGTTCAAGACAAAAGTTCATATTGACATAAAAATGATAATACTTCAAGCATACTAATCAAACAATTATGTCATCTCAAAATAACATGGCCAAAGGAAGTTCATCCCTACAAAATCATATAGTTAGGCTATGCTTCATTTTCGTCACACAAAGATGTTCCCAACTTATATACCCCCGATGACAAGCCAAGAAATTGTTTCATACTCATATAATCTCAAACTTTTTCAACCTTCACGCAATACATGAGCGCGAGCCATGGACATAGCACTATGGGTGGTATAGAATATGATGATGGGGATTGTGTGGAGAAGACAAAAAAGGAGAAAGTCTCACATCAACGAGGCTAATCAATGAGCTATGGAGATGCCCATCAATTGATGTTAATGCAAGGAGTAGGGATTGCCATGCAACGGATGCACTAGAGCTAAGAATGCTCAACAAAAGAAAACTAGTGGGTGTGCATCCAACTTACTTGCTCATGAAGACCTAGGGCATTTTGAGGAAGCCCATCGTTGGAATATACAAGCCAAGTTCTATAATGAAAAATTCCCACTAGTATGAACAAGATAACTTATGAGACTCACTATATGAAAATCATGGTGCTACTTTGAAGCACAATATATGAGACTCACTACATGAAGAATAAGGTGCTACTTTGAAGCACAAGTGTGGAAAAAGAGATAGTAGCATTGCCCTTTTTATTTTCTCTTTTTTTGGGCCTTTCTTTTTTTCTTTTTGGCCTTTCTCTTTTTTTTGATTGGGCAATGCTCTAATAATGATGATCATCACACGTCTATTGATTACAACATAATGATTACAACTCGATACTAGAACAAGATATGACTCTATATGAATGCCTCCGGCGGTGTACCGGGTGTTGGGGAACGTAGCAGAAATTCAAAATTTTCCTACGTGTCACCAAGATCTATCTATGGAGAAACCAGCAACGAGGGGAAGGAGAGTGCATCTACATACCCTTGTAGATCGCTAAGCGGAAGCGTTCATGAGAACGGGGTTGAAGGAGTCGTACTCGTCGTGATCCAAATCACCGGAGATCCTAGTGCCGAACGGACGACACCTCCGCGTTCAACACACGTACAGCCCGGTGACGTCTCCCACGCCTTGATCCAGCAAGGAGAGAGGGAGAGGTTGAGGAAGACTCCGTCCAGCAGCAGCACAACGGCGTGGTGGTGGTGGAGGAGCGTGGCAATCCAGCAGGGCTTCGCCAAGCACCATGGGAGAGGAGGAGGAGGGAGAGGGGCAAGGTTGCACCAAGAGGAGAAGTTCTCATGTGTATGGCAGCCCCAAACCTCAACTATATATAGGGGGAAGGGGGGGCTGCGCCCCCTTTAGGGTTTCCCACCCCAAGGGGTGCGGCCAGCCCTAGATCCCATCTAGGGGGGCGGCCAAGGGGGGAGGAGTGCCTCCCAAGTCAAGTGGAGGCCTCCCCCTTTAGGGTTTCCCCTTTCCCATGCGCATGGGCCTTGGGGGGGCTGGTTCCCCTGGCCCATTAAGGCTAGGGCGCCCCCTTACAGCCCATGCTACTGTATTGGATGTGGTGGAACAATTTCCGGACCTCCGGACCCCTCCGGAATCCTCCGGAACCTTCTGGAAGCTTCCCGGTACAATACCGAAAAAACCTGAACTTTTTCCGGAACCCGAACAACAACTTTCCATATATAAATCTTTACCTCCGGACCATTCCGGAACTCCTCGTGATGTCCGAGATCTCATCCGAGACTCCGAACAACATTCGGTAACCACATACAAACTTCCTTTATAACCCTAGCGTCATCGAACCTTAAGTGTGTAGACCCTACGGGTTCGGGAGACAAGCAGACATGACCGAGACGTTCTCCGGTCAATAACCAACAGCGGGATCTGGATACCCATGTTGGCTCCCACATGTTCCACGATGATCTCATTGGATGAACCACGATGTCAAGGACTCAATCGATCCCGTATACAATTCCCTTTGTCTAGCGGTATTGTACTTGCCCGAGATTCAATCGTCGGTATACCGATACCTTGTTCAATCTCATTACCGGCAAGTCTCTTTACTCGTTCCATAACACATCATCCCGTGATCAACTCCTTGATCACATTGTGCACATTATGATGATGTCCTACAGAGTGGGCCCAGAGATACCTCTCCGTTTTCACGGAGTGACAAATCCCAGTCTCGATTCGTGCCAACCCAACAAACACTTTCGGAGATACCTGTAATGCACCTTTATAGACACCCAGTTACGTTGTGACGTTTGGTACACCCAAAGCATTCCTACGGTATCCGGGAGTTGCACAATCTCATGGTCTAAGGAAAAGATACTTGACATTAGAAAAGCTTTAGCATATGAACTACACGATCTGTGCTAGGCTTAGGATTGGGTCTTGTCCATCACATCATTCTCCTAATGATGTGATCCCGTTATCAACGACATCCAATGTCCATGGTCAGGAAACCGTAACCATCTATTGATCAACGAGCTAGTCAACTAGAGGCTTACTAGGGACATGGTGTTGTCTATATATCCACACATGTATCTGAGTTTCCTATCAATACAATTATAGCATGGACAATAAACGATTATCATGAGCAAGGAAATATAATAATAACCAATTTATTATTGCCTCTAGGGCATATTTCCAACACCGGGATGGTGCAATGAATCAAGAGTGACATGTATGAAAAATAATGCATGGTGGCTTTGCCACAAATACGATGTCAACTACAAGATCATGCAATGGCAATATGACAAAAGTAAAGCATGTCATGATGATGATGATGATGATGATGGTGGAAGTTGCATGGCAATATATCTCAAAATGGCTATGGAAATGCCATGATAGGTAGGTATGGTGGCTGTTTTGAGGAAGATATAGGGAGGTTTATGTGTGAAAGAGCGTATCATATCACGGGGTTTGGATGCACCGGCGAAGTTTGCACCAACTCTCAATGTGAGAAAGGGCAATGCACGGTACCGAAGAGGCTAGCAAATGGCGAAAAGGTAAAAGTGTGTATAATCCATGGACTCAACATTAGTCAAAAGAACTCATATACTTATTGCAAAAATTTAGAAGTCATCAAAAATCAAGTACTACGCGCATGCTCCTAGGGGGATAGATTGGTAGGAAAAGACCATCGCTCGTCCCCGACCGCCACTCATAAGGATACACAAGCCAGGTACACTTCATGCTTCAAATTTGTTACACAACTTTAACCATACGTGCATGCTACGGGACTTGCTAACTTCAACACAAGTATTTCTCAAATTCACAACTACTCAACTAGAACGACTATGATATTATCACCTCCATATCTCAAAACAATTATCAAGCATCAAACTTATCTTAGTATTCAACCCACTAAAAAGAAAGTTTCACATATCTTCAATACCAAGTATATTAACATTAAGCAAATTACCATGCTATTAACGACTCTCAAAATAATCTAAGTGAAGCATGAGAGATCAAGTTTCTTTAAAACAAACCACCACCATGCTCTAAAAGATCTAAGTGAAGCACTAGAGCAAAAATTATCACGCTCAAAAAGATATAAGTGAAGCACATAGAGTAAACTATCAAGCTCAAAAGATATAAGTGAAGCACATAGAGTATTCTAACAAATTTCAATTCATACATGGCTCTCTCAAAAGGTGTGTACAGCAAGGATGATTGTGGTAGACTAACAAGCAAAGACACAAATAATACAAGACGCTCCAAGCAAAATACATATCATGTGGTGAATAAAAATATAGCTCCAAGTAAATTACCGATGGAAGTGGACGAAAGAGGGGATGCCTTCCGAGGCATCCCCAAGCTTTGACTTTTTTGTGTCCTTGAATTATCTTGGGGGTGCCATGGGCATACCCAATCTTAGGCTCTTGCCACTCCTTGTTCCATAATCCATCAAAAGAATTCACCCAAAACTTGAAAACTTCACAACACAAAACTCAATAGAAATCTCGTGAGCTCCGTTAGAGAAAGAAAACAAAAGACTACTTTAAGGTACTGTAGTGAACTTGTTATTTATTTGTATTGGTGTTAAACCTACTGTATTCCAACTTATCTATGGTTTATAAACTATTTTACTAGCCATAGATTCATCAAAATAAGCAAACAACACACGCAAAACAGAATCTGTCAAAAACAGAACAGTCTGTAGTAATCTGTTACTAACGCAAACTTCTGGAACCCAAAAACTTCTACCAAAATTAGACGACCTGGGAAATTTGTTTATTGATCAGCAGAAATTGGAATCACTATTTTATCACGTTCTGGTGATTTTTGACAATTCGGGCACTGAGCGCAAAGATTCTGGAAATTACAGCAAGATCAAATAACTATCTTCCAAGAAGATCTAATAGGTTTAACTTGGCACAAACACTAATTAAAAGATAAAACCACATCTAAACAGAATCTAGATGGATTATTTATTCCTAAACAGAACCAAAAACAAAAAACACAAAATAAAATTGGGTTGCCTCCCAACAAGCGCTATCGTTTAACGCCCCTAGCTAGGCACAAAAGCAAGGCTAGATCTAGGTATTGCCATCTTTGGTAGGCAATCCATAAGTGGCTCTCATGATAGATTCATATGGTAATTTTATTTTCTTTCTAGGAAAGTGTTTCATGCCCTTTGTTAAGGGAAATTGGAATTTAATATTCCCTTCCTTCATATCAATAATTGCACCAATCGTTCTAAGGAAAGGTCTACCAAGAATAATAGGACATGAAGGATTGCAATCTATATCAAGAACGATAAAATCTACGGGCACATAATTCCTATTTGTAACAATAAGAACATCATTAATTCTTCCCATAGGCTTTTTAATAGTGGAATCCGCAAGATGCAAGTTTAGAGAGCAATCATCAAAGTCACGGAAATCTAACAAATCACACAAAGCTTTGGGGATAGTAGAGACACTAGCACCCAAATCACACAAAGCATGAAACTCGTAATTTTTAATTTTAATCTTAATTGTAGGTTCCCACTCATCATGAAGTTTTTTAGGAATAAAAACTTTCAACTCAAGCTTTTCTTCATAAGATTGCATTAAGGTGTCAACAATGTGTTCGGTAAAGGCCTTATTTCGACTATAAGCATGAGGAGAATTTAACATGGATTGCAACAAGGAAATACAATCAATTAAAGAGAAATTTTCATAGTTAAATTCCTTGAGATCCAAAATAGTGGGTTTAGCAATATCTAGATTTTTATTTCTTTCAATCCCTTTTTTATCAATTTCATCATCAGGATCTAAAAACTCAGAATTCTTAGAACGCCTTCTAGGTAAGGGAAGATCATAATCAGATTCATCAAGATTCATATTGCAAAACAAAGATTTAATAGGGGACACATCAATAACTTTTAGATCTTCATCTTGATTCTCATAGTTATTAGAAGAACACGCTTTAATAAAGGCATCTTTGTAAGCACGCATCCTAGCGGTTCTTTCTTTGCACTCATCAATGGAAATTCTCATGGCTTTGAGAGACTCATTGATATCATGCTTAGGAGGAATAGATCTAAGCTTTAAAGAATCAACCTCAAGAGAAATTCTATCAACGTTCCTAGCCAAATCATCAACTTTAAGCAATTTCTCTTCAAGCAAAGCATTGAAATTATTTTGCGAATTCATAAACTCTTTAACACTACTCTCAAACTCAGAGGGCATCTTATTAAAATTTCCATAAGAGTTGTTGTAGGAATTTCCATAATTATTAGAAGGATTACTAGGTTAAGGCCTAGAATTAAAATTCCCTCTATACGCGTTGTTACCAAAACTATTCCTACCAACAAAATTCACATCCATAGATTTATTATTATTCTCAAGCAAAGTAGATAAAGGAATATTATTGGGATCAGAAGAAACACTCTTAACAAATAAATTCCTAAGTTCATCCATCTTTTCACTCAAAACATTGATTTCTTCTATAGCATGCACTTTTTTATTAGTAGATCTTTCAGTATGCCATTGAGAATAATTGACCATAATATTATCTAGGAGTTTAGTAGCATCTCCTAAAGTGATTTCCATAAAAGTGCCTCCCATAGCCGAATCTAAAAGATTTCTAGAAGAAAAATTCAATCCAGCATAAATTTTTTGTATAATCATCCATAAGTTCAAACCATGAGTAGGACAATTACGTAGCATCAATTTCATTCTCTCCCAAGCTTGTGCAACATGTTCATGATCAAGTTGCTTAAAATTCATAATATCGTTCCTAAGAGAGATAATCTTAGCGGGAGGAAAATACTTAGAGATAAAAGCATCTTTGCACTTGTTCCAAGAATCAATACTATTTTTAGGCAAAGAAGAAAACCACGCTTTAGCACGATCTCTAAGCGAAAAAGGAAATAGCTTCAATTTAACGACATCATTATCGACATCCTTTTTCTTTTGCATATCACATAAATCAACAAAGCCATTTAGATGAGTAGCGGCGTCTTCACTAGGAAGGCCGGCGAATTGATCTTTCATAACAAGATTCAACAAAGCAGTATTGATTTCACAAGATTCAGTATTGGCAAGAGGAGCAATCGGAGTGCTAAGGAAATCATTGTTATTGGTATTGGTGAAATCACACAATTTGGTAGCATCTTGGGCCATCACGACAAGCAAGCAAACTAACACACGAGCAAACAAAAGGCAAAGGGAAAGAGAGGGTGAATAAAATGGCAAGGGTGAAGTGGGGGAGAGGAAAACGAGAGGCAAATGGCAAATAATGTAATGCGAGAGATAGAGATTGTGATGGGTACTTGGTATGTTGACTTTTGCGTAGGCTTCCCCGGCAACGGCGCCAGAAATGGCTCATTGACGGGAGAGTAAATCTTGACTTGACTTGGCGTAGGCCTCCCCGGCAGCGGCGCCAGAAATCCTTCTTGCTACGTCTCGAGCTAGCGTTGGTTTTCCCCGAAGAGGAGGGGGTGATGCAGCACAGTAGCGTAAGTATTTCCCTCAGTTTTTGAGAACCAAGGTATCAATCTAGTAGGAGGTCACGCACAAGTCCCTCGTACCTGCACAAAACGATAGCAACTCGCAACCAACGCTTAGGGGTTGTCAATCCCTTCACGGTCACTTACGAGAGTGAGATCTGATAGAGATAATATTTTTGGTATTTTTGGTATAAAGATGCAAAGTGAAAAGTAAAAGCAAAACAAGTAAAATAAAGTAATGGAGATTGATATGATGAGAATAGACCCGGGGGCCATAGGTTTCACTAGTGGCTTCTCTCAAGAGCATAGATATTCTACGGTGGGTGAACAAATTACTATTGAGCAATTTATAGAATTTAGCATAGTTATGAGGTTATCTAGGTATGATCATGTATATAGGCATCACGTCCGTGACAAGTAGACCGACTCCTGCCTACATCTACTACTATTACTCCACTCATCGACCGCTATCCAGCATGCATCTAGAGTATTAAGTTAAAAACAGAGTGACGCCTTAAGCAAGATGACATGATGTAGAGGAATAAATTCATGCAATATGATAAATACCCCATCTTGTTATCCTCGATGGCAACAATACAATGCGTGCCTTGCAACTCTTTCTGTCACTGAGTAAGGACACCGCAAGATTGAACCCAAAGCTAAGCACTTCTCCCATTGCAAGAACTACCAATCTAGTTGGCCAAACCAAACGGATAATTCGAAGAGACTTGCAAAGATAACTCAATCATACATAAAAGAATTCAGAGAAGATTCAAATATTATTCATAGATAAGTTGGATCATAAACCCACAATTCATCGGTCTCAACAAACACACCGTAAAAAGAAGATTACATCGAATAGATCTCCACGAGAGAGGGGGAGAACATTGTATTGAGATCCAAAAAGAGAGAAGAAGCCATCTAGCTACTAGCTATGGACCCGAAGGTCTGAAGTAAACTACTCACACTTCATCGGAAGGGCTATGGTGTTGATGTAGAAGCCCTCTGTGATGGATGCCCTCTCTGGCGGAGCTCCGGAATAGGCCCCAAGATGGGATCTCGTGGATACAGGAAGTTGCGGCGGTGGAATTAGGTTTTTGGCTCCTTCTTTGGTCTAATGGGGGTACGTAGGCATATATAGGAGGAAGGAGCACGTCGGTGGAGCTCCAAGGGGCCCACGAGGCAGGGGGCGCGCCTAGGGGGGGGGGCGCCCTCCACCCTCGTGACCTCCCCGGAAACTTCTTGGAGTAGGGTCCAAGTCTCCTGGATCACGTTCGGTGAGAAGATCATGTTCCCGAAGGTTTCATTCCGTTTGGACTCCATTTGATATCCTGTTTCCTCGAAATACTGAAATAGGCAAAAAACATCAATTCTGGGCTGGGCCTCCGGTTAATAGGTTAGTCCCAAAAATAATATAAAAGTGGAAAATAAAGCCCAATATAGTCCAAAACAGTAGATAAAGTAGCATGGAGCAATAAAAAATTATAGATACGTTGGAGACGTATAAAGATCATATGTTGTGGTCTAAAACCTAAGGGTATGATGAATAATGTCATAATCATCTATTGACTAGCCTGGCCTCGGCTTATATAACATACCAGAGGCCTAGGATAACAAGAGTCCTATTCGAATATGTCGGTGGAGAGGAGTCCTTGTCTTGATCACCAAGTCTTGTGGAATCTTCCTCGTATATGTCCTCAGCTACCCGAACTGGCCCATGAGTAACCGGCCATGGGGGTCCTCGGCCCAATCCAACTGATCAGGAGACGATGTGGTGAGTACCTCCTAGTCCAGGACACCGTCAGTAGCCCCCTGAACCGGTCTTCAAGTTGGGGACGCTCCTCGGTTCTTTTGAACTGTTCTTCGTCTTCGGTCGTCGGTCTTGAAAACTGGTTCAACAAATCTTCCCATCTTCTATCTTGAGGATTGCCGAGCTAAATCTGAAGATCTCACACGTCGGGTATCCAAGGAGCCCTTTAAGTCTTCGGCCTTTATCAATGCCTTGTTATTTTTATGCCACACCTCGGGTTTGAAGTCGTTCCTGGGCGGCAGTGTCCTCTTGCGTTCGAGCTCAAATGTCGGACTATATTCGAGGTATCTTTTGCAGATGAGCACCAACACCGGACCGCTTTCGAGCTCCAACGCCAGACCGCTTCCGATCTCCAACGCCGGAATGTATCCGAGCTCCAACGCCGGACTATGTCCAAGCTCCAACGCCGGACTATGTCCAAGCTCCAACGACGGACTATATCCGAGGTATCATAGATCACCTTGGTTCAAAAAGGTTGAAGGAGTCTAGCCGAGCTTAATGCCGGAAATGCCCTCTATGGGGCCAGCCACTGGCGCCCGAGCTTTATGCCGGACTGCTTCCGAGGTGGTGCACCACCCCGACTGTGAGCCGATTTTTTGTCAATATTTTTGATTGGTGCAATTTATTCTCTACCGAGATATATAGCCAGTAGCCCTCAAGGTGTGTATCCGTCTAAAACTAGAGATGCACCTGAAGGATGACGTAAGACCGCTGATCCCAGTAGCCGCTGAGACTCAGGTTGATTTGAAAAATCGGCCTGAGGATCAAGTCCTAGCTCGGCAGAATACTTCAGGACACAAAAAGCGACGTGCTCAGTCCTCGAGACTCAGGTTGGGTGCGGCCGACCAACCTAAGGATCAAAATTTCCTCAGAAACTATATTGCACATAAAATTTTCTGCATTGGACAGGCAATGCAGTAGCCCCCGAGACACTGGTCGGGTGGCAACACCAGATTAGGGGATCGATGTGTCCCTTTAATATTTGTAAATAATAAACCCGAAGCCCAGTAGCCCCCGAGCCTTAATGTGGGCATGGGTGACCGAATTAAGGATCGATATCCATAGTAAAATCACAAATTATGTGTAATGACTCTATGTATCCAAGTACTTTACGTCATTAATGCTCGGATCCGCGTTGTACAAAACTTTGTTGACCGACCATCGGCTTCCACCTCCTCGGCCATTAGCCGAGGAGTGTTTGTCCTACTTTATAAAGCCTTTATGAGGGCAAAGATTTACGACAAACAAGGCAATATGACCATACGGTTTCATAAACAAAGGTACGCAGAGAGATATGTTATATTACTGTTTAACATAAAGAATGTCCTCCAAAGAAAATAGTCCCGCCATCGGTTCCTTTCTTTAGGTTGTCATGCTAAGTATGATCATGAAACCTTAGCTCTAATGTAAGAGCAAAATATTGAGGATTTAGTTTGGGAGGCCAGTTACTAGCCCCCGGTAGTGTTCGGTGATAGTCGAGGTCAAGCCGTAAACACTTAGACCAATGTTATGAATGGCCCGTCATTTAACACAGTCATCGGATCGCTGACCAGTTTACACTTATTGTGACAGTTAGTTTTTGGCTTTCTCCACTGAGGTGCTTAACCATGTGAGCTGGAAGCACAATCGCAGTGGTTCTCCCTTTGCACACCTAGCCGAATGATACGTCTCCAACGTATCTATAATTTTTGATTGCTCCATGCTATATTATCTACTGTTTTGGACTATATTGGGCTTTATTTTCCACTTTTATATTATTTTTTGGGACTAACCTATTAACCGGAGGCCCAGCCTAGAATTGCTGTTTTTTGCCTATTTCAGTGTTTCGGAGAAACATAATATCAAACGGAGTCCAAACCGAATGAAACCTTCGAAAACGTGATTTTCTCATCAGATAAGATCCAGGAGACTTCGACCCTCCGTCAAGAAAGCCACGAGGCGGTCACGAGGGTGGAGGGCGCCCCCCTAGGGCGCGCCCCCTGCCTCGTGGGCCCCTCGAAGCTCCATCGACGTACTTCTTCCTCCTATATATATCCACGTACCCCCAAACGATCGGGGACGGAGCCAAAAACCTAATTCCAGTGCCGCAACTTGCTGTATCCATGAGATCCCATCTTGGGGCCTGTTCCGGAGCTCCGCCGGAGGGGGCATCGATCACGGAGGGCTTCTACATCATCATCCAAGCCTCTCCGATGAAGTATGAGTAGTTTATTTCAGACCTATGGGTCCATAGTTAGTAGCTAGATGGCTTCTTCTCTCTTTTTGGATCTCAACACAATGTTCTCCCCTCTCTTGTGGAGATCTATTCGATGTAATCTTGTTTTTGCGGTGTGTTTGTTGAGATCGATGAATTGTGGGTTTATGATCAAGTCTATCTATGAATAATATTTGAATCTTCTCTGAATTCTTTTATGTATGATTGGTTATCTTTGCAAGTCTCTTCGAATTATTAGTTTGGTTTGGCCTACTAGATTGGTTGTTCTTGCCATGGGAGAAGTGCTTAGCTTTGGGTTCAATCTTGCGGTGTCCTTTCCCAGTGACAGAAGGGGCAGCAAGGCATGTATTGTATTGTTGCCATCGAGGATAACAAGATGGTTTTTTATCATATTGCATGAAACTATCCCTCTACATCATGTCATCTTGCTTAAGGTGTTACTCTGTTTTTAACTTAATACTCTAGATGCATGCTGGATAGCGGTTGATGAGTGGAGTAATAGTAGTAGATGCAGAATCGTTTCGGTCTACTTGTCTCAGACGTGATGCCTATATACATGATCATACCTAGATATTCTCATAACTATGCTCAATTCTGTCAATTGCTCAACAGTAATTTGTTTACCCACCGTAGAATACTTATGCTCTTGAGAGAAGCCACTAGTGAAACCTATGGCCCCGGGTCTCTTTCTCATCATATTAATCTCCATCACTTTATTATTGCTTTGCTTTTACTTTGCCTTTTACTTTTCACTTTGCATCTCTATACCAAAAATATCAAAAATATTATTTATCATCTCTATCAGATCTCACTTTCATAAGTGACCGTGAAGGGATTGACAACCCCTAAGCGCGTTGGTTGCGTTGAGCTATTGTTTTTGTGTAGGTACAAGGGATTTGAGCGTAGCCTCCTACTGGATTGATACCTTGGTTCTCAAAAACTGAGGGAAATACTTACGCTACTTTGATGCATCATCCCTTCCTCTTTGGGGAAATCCAACGCAGTGCTCAAGAGGTAGCAAGAAGAATTTTTGGCGTCGTTGCCGGGGAGTCTGCGCAAAAGTCAACATACCAAGTACCCATCACAATCCCTATCGACCGCATTACATTATTTGCCATTTGCCTCTCGTTTTCCTCTCCCCCACTTCACCCTTGCCGTTTTATTCGCCCTCTCTCTCTATCCTCCCTCTCTATTTGCCTCTCTTTGCCCATTTGCTTTTTGTTTGCTTGTGTGTTAGTTTGCTTGTTTGTCATGATGGCTCAAGATAATACTAAATTGTGTGACTTCACCAATACCAACAATAATGATTTCCTCGGCACTCCGATTGCTCCTCTTACCGATGCTAAATCTTGTGAAATTAATACTGCTTTGCTGAATCTTGTCATGAAAGATCCGTTCTCCGGCCTTCCTAGTGAAGATGCCGCTACCCATCTTAATAGCTTCATTGATTTGTGTGACATGCAAAAGAAGAAAGATGTCGATAATGATATTGTTAAATTGAAGCTATTTCCTTTTTCTCTTAGAGATCGTGCTAAAGCTTGGTTTTCATCTTTGCCTAAAAATAATATTGATTCATGGAACAAGTGCAAAGATGCTTTTATCTCTAAGTATTTTCCTCCCGCTAAGATCATCTCTCTTAGAAACGATATTATGAATTTTAAGCAACTTGATCATGAACATGTTGCACAAGCTTGGGAGAGAATGAAATTAATGATACGTAATTGCCCTACTCATGGTTTAAATTTGTGGATGATTATACAAAAAATTTATGCCGGATTGAATTTTGCTTCTAGAAATCTTTTAGATTCGGCCGCGAGAGGCACTTTTATGGAAATTACTTTAGGAGAAGATACTAAACTCCTAGATAATATTATGGTTAATTATTCTCAATGGCATACTGAAAGATCTACTAAAAAAGGTGCATGCGATAGAAGAAATTAATGTTTTGAGTGGAAAGATGGATGAACTTATGAAATTATTTGCTAATAAGAGTGTTTCTTCTGATCCTAATGATGTGCCCTTGTCTACTTTGATTGAGAATAATAATGAATCTATGGATGTGAATTTTGTTGGTAGGAACAATTTTGGCAACAACGCGTATAGAGGAAATTTCAATCCTAGGCCTTATCCTAGTAATCCCTCTAATAATTATGGTAATTCCTACAACAATTCTTATGGAAATTATAATAAGATGCCCTCTGATTTTGAATCTAATATTAAAGAATTATTTCTTCGCAAAAGAATTTTAATGCTATGATTGAAGAAAAAATTGCTTAAGATTGATGATTTGGCTAGGAACGTTGATAGAATTGCTCTTGATGTTGATTCTTTGAAACTTAGATCTATTCCACCTAAGCATGATATCAATGAGTCTCTCAAAACCATGAGAATTTGCATTGACGAGTGCAAAGAAAGAACCGCTAGGATGCGTGCTAAGAAAGATGCCTTTATAAAAGCGTGTTCTTCTAGTTCCTATGAAAATAATGATGAAGATCTAAAAGTTATTGATGTGTCCCCTATTAAATCTTTGTTTTGCAATATGAATCTTGATAATGATGGGACTGAATATGATCCACCTTTACCTAGAAGGCGTTCTAAAAATTCAGAGTATTTAGATCTTGATGCTAAATTTGATAAAAGTGGGATTGAAGAAATTAAAACCCTAGATGTTGCTAAACCCACTATTATGGATTTCAAGGAATTTAACTATGAAAATTTCTCTTTGATTTATTGTATTTCCTTGTTGCAATCCGTGCTAAATTCTCCTCACGCTTATAGTCAAAATAAAGCGTTTACTAAACATATCGTTGATGCCTTGATGCAATCTTATGAAGAAAAACTTGAATTGGAAGTTTCTATCCCTAGAAAATTTTATGATGAGTGGGAACCAACTATTAAAATTAAAATTAAAGGTCATGAGTTTTATGCTTTGTGTGATTTGGGTGCTAGTGTCTCTACTATTCCCAAAACTTTGTGTGATTTGCTAGATTTCCGTAATTTTGATGATTGCTCTCTAAACTTGCATCTTGCGGATTCCTATATTAAGAAACCTATGGGAAGAATTAATGATGTTCTTATTGTTGCAAATAGGAATTATGTGCCCGTAGATTTTATCGTTCTTGATATAGATTGCAATCCTTCTTGCCCTATTATTCTCGGTAGACCTTTCCTTAGAACGGTTGGTGCAATTATTGATATGAAGGAAGGGAATATTAGATTTCAATTTCCATTAAAAAAGGGTATGGAACACTTCCCTAGAAAGAAAATAAAATTACCATATGAATCTATCACGAGAGCCACTTATGGATTGCCTACCAAAGATGGCAATACCTAGATCTATTCTTGCTTGTTATGCCTAGTTAGGAGCGTTAAACGTTAGCGCTTGTTGGTAGGCAACCCAATTTTATTTTTATTCCTTGATTTTTGCTCCCGTTTAGTAATAAATAAATTATTTAGCCTCTGTTTTGGTTGTGTTTTTTTGTGTTTAATTAGTGTTTGTGCCAAGTAGAACCGTTGGGAAGACTTGGAGAAAGTCTTGTTGAACTTGCTGTAAAAAACAGAAACTTTAGCGCTTATTTGGAAAGTGATATTTAGTTAATTATTTTTTCAGATGATTAATAGATAAATTCCTCACGTCCAGCAATTTATTTTAGAATTTTGGGGTTCCAGATCTTGCGCTAGCTTCAGATTACTACAGGCTGTTCTGTTTTTGACAGATTCTGTTTTTCGTGTGTTGTTTGCTTATTTTGATGAATCTATGGCTAGTAAAATAGTTTATAAACCATAGAGAAGTTGGAATACAGTAGGTATAACACCCATTTAAATAAATTATGAGTTCATTACAGAACCTTGAAGTGCTCTTTTGTTTTCTTTTGCTAACGGAGCTCACGAGATTTTCTACTTTAAGTTTTGTGTTGTGAAGTTTTCAAGTTTTGGGTAAAGATTTGATGGATTATGGAACAAGGAGTGGCAAGAGACTAAGCTTGGGGATGCCCATGACACCCCCAAGATAATCTAAGGACACCTAAAAGCCAAAGCTTGGGGATGCCCCGAAAGGCATCCCCTCTTTCGTCTACTTCTATCGGTAACTTTACTTGGAGTTATATTTTTATTCACCACATGATATGTGTTTTGCTTGGAGCGTCTTTTATAATTTGAGTCTTTGCTTATTAGTTTACCACAATCATCTTTGATGTACACACCTTTTGAGAGAGCCATACATAATTTGGAATTTGATAGAATACTCTATGTGCTTCACTTATATTTTTTGAGCTTTATAGTTTTGCTCTAGTGCTTCACTTATATCTTTTAGAGCACGGTGGTGGATTTGTTTTATAGAAACTATTGATCTCTCATGCTTCACTTAGATTATTTTGAGCGTATTAATAGCATGGTAATTTACTCAAAATCCTAATATGCTTGGTATGCAAGATTAACAATAAAACTTTCTTATGAGTGTGTTGAATACTAAGAAAAGTTTGATGCTTGATGATTGTTTTGAGATATGGAGGTAATAATATCAAAGTCATGCTAGTTGAGTAGTTGTGAAATTGAGAAATACTTGTGTTGAGGTTTGCAAGTCCCGTAGCATGCACATACGGTAAACGTTATGCAACAAATTTGAAACATGAGGTGTTATTTGATTGTCTTCCTTATGAGTGGCGGTCGGGGACGAGCGATGGTCTTTTCCTACCAATCTATCCCCCTAGGAGCATGCGCGTAGTACCGAGGTTTTTGATGACTTGTAGATTTTTGCAATAAGTATGTGAGTTCTTTATGACTAATGTTGAGTCCATGGATTATATGTACTCTCACCCTTCCATCCTTGCTATCCTCTTCGGTACCGTGCATTGCCCTTTCTCACATTGAGAGTTGGCGCAAACTTCGCCAGTGCATCCAAAACCCGTGATATGATACGCTCTTTCACACATAAACCTCCTTATATCTTCCTCAAAACAACCACCATACCTACCTATTATGGCATTTCCATAGCCATTCCCAGATATATTGCCATGCAACTTTCCATCATTCCGTTCATCATGACACATTCATCATTGTCATATTGCTTAGCATGATCATGTAGTTGACATAGTATTTGTGGCAAAGCCACCGTTCATACTTCTTTCATACATATCACTCTTGGTTCATTGCATATCCCTGTACACCGCCGGAGGCATTCATATAGAGTCATCTTTGTTCTAGTATCGAGTTGTAATCATTGAGTTGTAAATAAATAAAAGTGTGATGATCATCATTATTAGAGCATTGTCCCAAGTGAGGAATAAAAAAAAGGAAAGACCATAAAAAAGGAGAAGGCCCCCAAAAAAGAGAAAGGCCATAAAAAAATAAGAGAAGGCCCACAAAAATGAGAGAAAAAGAGAGAAGGGACAATGTTACTATCCTTTTACCACACTTGTGCTTCAAAGTAGCACCATGATCTTCATAGTAGAGAGTCTCTCATGTTATCACTTTCATATACTAGTGGGAATTTTTCATTATAGAACTTGGCTTGTATATTCCAACAATGGGCCTCCTCAAGTGCCCTAGGTCTTCGTGAGCAAGCAAGTTGGATGCACACCCACTAGTTTCTTTTGTTGAGCTTTCATACATTTATAGCTCTAGTGCATCCGTTGCATGGTAATCCCTACTCCTTGCATTAACATCAGTCGGTGGGCATCTCCATAGCCCATTGATTAGCCTCGTTGATGTGAGACTTTCTCCTTTTTTGTCTTCTCCACATAACCCCCTCATTATATTCTATTCCACCTATAGTGCTATGTCCATGGCTCGCGCTCATATATTGCGTGAAAGTTTATAGGTTTGAGATTACTAAAGTATGGAACAATTGCTTGGCTTGTCATAGGGGTTGTGCATGATGATATCATTCTTGTGTGACGAAAATGAAACATGACTAAACTATATGATTTTGTAGGGATGAACTTTCTTTGGCCATGTTATTTTGAGAAGACATAATTGCTTAGTTAGTATGCTTGAAGTATTATCATTTTTATGTCAATATGAACTTTTGTCTTGAATCTTTCGGATCTGAATATTCATACCACAATTAAGAAGAATTACATTAAAATTATGCCAACTAGCACTCCACATCAAAAATTCTGTTTTTATCATTTACCTACTCGAGGACGAGCAGGAATTAAGCTTGGGGATGCTTGATACGTCTCCAACGTATCTATAATTTTTGATTGCTCCATGCTATATTATCTACTATTTTGGACTATATTGGGCTTTATTTTCCACTTTTATATATAATTTTTTGGGACTAACCTATTAACCGGAGGCTCAACCCAGAACTGCTGTTTTTTTGCCTATTTCAGTGTTTCGGAGAAACAGAATATAAAACGGAGTCCAAACAGAATGAAACCTTCGGAAACGTGATTTTCTCATTAGATAAGATCCAGGAGACTTGGACCCTCCGTCAAGAAAGCCACGAGGCGATCACGAGGGTGGAGGGCGCGCCCCCCTAGGGCACGCCCCTGCCTCGTGGGCCCCTCGAAGGTCCACCGACGTACTTCTTCCTCCTATATATATCCACGTACCCCCAAACGATCGGGGACAGAGCCAAAAACCTAATTCCACCGCCGAAACTTTCTGTATCCATGAGATCCCATCTTGGGGCCTGTTCCGGAGCTCCGTCGGAGGGGGCATCGATCATGGAGGGCTTCTACATCATCATCCAAGCCTCTTCGATGAAGTGTGAGTAGTTTATTTCAGACCTACGGGTCCATAGTTAGTAGCTAGATGGCTTCTTCTCTCTTTTTGGATCTCAATACAATGTTCTCCCTCTCTCTTGTGGAGATCTATTCGATGTAATCTTCTTTTTGAGGTGTGTTTGTTGAGACCGATGAATTGTGGGTTTATGATCAAGTCTATCTATGAATAATATTTGAATCTTCTCTGAACTCTTTTATGTATGATTGGTTATCTTTGCAAGTCTCTTCGAATTGTCAGTTTGGTTTGGCCTACTAGATTGGTTGTTCTTGCCATGGGAGAAGTGCTTAGCTTTGGGTTCAATCTTGCGGTGTCCTTTTCCAGTGACAGAAGGGGCAGCAAGGCACGTATTGTATTGTTGCCATCGAGGATAACAAGATGGGGTTTTTATCATATTGCATGAAACTATCCCTCTACATCATGCCATGTTGCTTAAGGCGTTACTCTGTCTTTAACTTAATACTCTAGATGCATGCTGGATAGCGGTCGATGAGTGGAGTAATAGTAGTAGATGCAGAATCGTTTTGGTCTACTTGTCTCGGACGTGATGCCTATATACATGATCATATCTAGATATTCTCATAACTATGCTCAATTCTGTCAATTGCTCAATAGTAATTTGTTCACCCACCGTAGAATACTTATGCTCTTGAGAGAAGCCACTAGTGAAACCTATGGCCCCAGGTCTCTTTCTCATCATATTAATCTCCATCACTTTTATTATTGCTTTGATTTTACTTTGCCTTTTACTTTTCACTTTGCATCTGTATACCAAAAATACCAAAAATAATATTTATCATCTCTATTAGATCTCACTTCCGTAAGTGACCTGAAGGGATTGACAACCCCTAAGCGCGTTGGTTGCATTGAGCTATTGTTTTTGTGTAGGTACAAGGGACTTGAGCGTAGCCTCCTACTGGATTGATACCTTGGTTCTCAAAAACTGAGGGAAATACTTACGCTACTTTGCTGCATCATCCCTTCCTCTTCGGGGAAATCCAACACAGTGCTCAAGAGGTAGCACCGAACAAAGCGGAATGTAGGAGGCAAGCGCAGGAGCCGGGCAACCCAACTATTGACCGAAGACACAATTCGAAACCGATGCATATATAGCAATATCCGAGAATGTTTTTGCCGAATCTCTAAAGGTGTCCGGCGTTGCACTGCGAGACTTGTGCTAAAAACACACAAATAGTTTGAAAGTGCCATAAGCTTGGAATACCAAAAAAACGTCAGTAAAAACTTGACGTTCGAACAAGATCAAGTGTCCGGTGCCAATCCTAAAATTGGAAAAAAATTGTGCTTCTGTCGTGCTTTAACATGACACATCCGATCTCAAGACTTCACGCGGGTCAGCCTACGGCTTCAAGCTCCTTATCCAAAAGGCGGAGTACTTCTCCGAGGACAGTTTAGCAAACTAAACTCAAGCGGCTTTCAGAGAGAAGATAGGCTATCCGGCTATTGACCATAAACTCGAGTCGAAAAAGGAGCGGTAGAAAAAGACTTTGCAACGACCAAGAAGAAAACACATTTACTATAAAATAGCTCATATAAATTTTAAGAGCCCCCAATTGACTTGGGTAAAAGAATTTTATTTATAATGATTGTATGTACCGAAGTACTTATATCATATATGTGTTCACCCAAACTTTAAACGCGTCTTAACCGACCGTCGGCTTCTCCCTCTTCGGCCAAGGGCTGAAAAGTGTCATGTACTCCACCTGTCGAGAGTATCGACGGTGTTTCCAATGACCAGGCAATCAGGCCATAAGGCTGTAACAAACAAAGCGCGCTCAGGGAACTTATGCTATATTACTGACAAAGTGTAAGAAGCATCTTCGAAGAAAATAGTACCCCCACCGATACCTTTCTTCGGTGCTCATTATTACTATAAGACTTGTGCAATAGATTTTTTGTACTCATGAGTTCCGTTGTGTGCCGACCATGATTGAAAACAATAAGAGCGCTAGCTTTCGGCTTCACCCAGTCTGAGGTCAGAGCTCGGATGACCCGGTCATGACAATCGCAGTTGTGCTCCCTTTACTCCCTAGCTGAACAATCGGGAACATAGGGGTAAGCATAGGAGCCAGGCAACCCAACTTATGGAACACTTAAGTCAATATGGTGCATATTGTGGCGTAATATGCGAACAAGGAACAAAGCCGTACAAGTATAATCATATGCAAGAGGAAAAGCTTCATGAAGGAAGCCCCCAAGTAAACGGGGTATTTGAATTTGTGCGTATAGACAAAGTTTTGACAAGGAAGTATGACGCTTGGTCGAACCGGGAAAAAAATTTAAAGCCGAAAGTTTTGAGCATGAAAGCTACTTAGCTTGTTAATGTGTTCAGCATTGATGACACGGTCCAAGCTTGATGCAGGACAAGGTTCCATCCCCCAAGCCAGTCCCAAGGTGGCGGAGCGAAGAGCTCGGCACTCCGAAGTGGTGGCATAGCACGACCAAAGCGGGCCGGTAGAGTGACGCCGAAGCCCCCAGTGCGGGTTAATGAAGTGTTGACAAAACCTCCCGTCCAGCCGAGGAGACAGCACTGCCCAACTCGATTCATTTACCTGTGCACAAAAAATAGTGCAAACCGGATATAATGGTAATAATGATGAATAAAATTGTTGCACAATAAATAATTTATGCAAAGTCAGTAATAAAAGAAGTATGGCATGTGCGCCGAACACTCGATGAGGTAGAGCTCTCTCGGCGACGCCGAAGTCCCTGAGGTAACCGAACACGTTGGTATGGCAACACGACAAACAAGATGATCACGCAAGCCGATTTATGCCAATTTGAGACAGTGGCGTTGGATTGCCGAAGCGACCGCGTAACGCAGTCGAAGTCGATCACCTACACGCATAAAATAGTGCGGTCCAAAAAGAATAATATATATATATATAATCCTTGCATAATTGCTTTTCGCAAAAATAATTTATTTAAAGAGATATGGTCTGGCGCCGAAGTCAATGTTGATGCAGAGCGTCGGCGTGACGCGATGAAGGCATGGCAAAAGCCCGAATTCACATGCCGGTCCGAGTTCCGGATTCGGCGTTTGCCAGACTATATACGGAAACTGACCGTACCACCGCGTGACCATCGATAATGCATCCGCCATTTGACAGGCCTGCGTAGAGATGATGGAACAAACTGGAGTAATAATTCTTTGGGGAGAATAGACCCAAACAAGCAAAAATTACTGGGAAAATAGCACCTGGTTTATTTATTGTAGTAATCCGAAGAAAGGTGACTCCCAACATTGGGACTCAATCCGCACACCCATTGCCTGATGGGTGATAAAGCGCCGGCATGGCGATGCTGGCAAAGGTTGGCTTGCCGAGACAAAGCCCTTGGTCCAGCTAATCGTGACGAAGCTGGTCGGCTGGTGATGCCAAAGTTGCCGGAGTAGGTTGATGAAGGGATGATGAAGCCCCCGGTCTAGCCGAGGTGTTGGAGCGGCTCGCCGAAGAGATGCCGGAGTCTACCTGTCAGCCGATGTGTCGAAACAGGTCAGCGTGTTTGATGATGATTTGAAGAAGAGGCAGCATGGTGATGCTGACGCATGTCAAGACTTGTGACGCGATCGACGCTAGCTTGATGCAGCTACCGCGTGGCGATGCCGGTGTGCTCGCTCCATGTAGTCCGTGGGGCAGCGACGTTGATGATGATTTCTCCTTTGCGATGTCGAACTCTTGTTCGGCTTGCCGAGATGTGTATCCAAGGAGTTGAGCTCGGCTCAATAAAGCGGCGACGTGTCTAGCGCAGGCTGGCAGCCGTGGAGCAATACTACCGGACTGGTTTGACACCAGCATGATGGTGAAGATTATCTCGGAGGAGGCTTAAAATTTTATGGATACGTGTTTAAAAACACTGCACAATACCATAGAAGAAAATTCCTTAAAAAGGTTGTCCAATATCACGTCCATAAAGAAACATGAATTCTCGTCGGACCCGTATTCGCGCAGAAAACAGATCCGAAAATCGTTGCGCTCATCGGAGGTTTCCCGGGGTTTGAACGGTCGGATCGAGCTGAAATTTTGAGGGGTGCTAGATAGAGTAATTCCGCAGCCGATCAACGGTTGGATCTTCCAAAGGACGTCCGAGCTAGATTCTGGACGCCACGCTCCGAACTCGTCCAGATTCCTGTCCAGATTCGAAACGGCTCTGGTATATCATAGATTGCCAGAGATTCCTCCATCGGAACTCGATGAAATTTTTCATGGTTGTTGTAGACTCAATTCCGCACAATCCCACCAAAGCAATCATCAAAGCGATACTCGAGGAGGTGGTGGCGGCAGATACGAGCTCGCTATCCACAAAAACAACACGGTCGCTCGAGGGCAATGTTGACGTTGAGGCCCCGAGCTCCATGGATGATCCCTCCATGATCTTGATAGAGATCGGAGTTGATGTTTGATAAAGGCCCTCGTCCGAACATGGTGATCTGAACACGGGGCGCAGTTCTTAGTCGAACCAAGGTGACTAGTCGAGCTGGTGACGAAGATGCCGAAGTCGCAGTTGATCTGCAGGCGAGCCATCGATCCTTTGTCGATCACACAGCGGAACTCTTAATGAAAGCACCACTGTCGGTGTCAAAACCGGCAGATCTCGGGTAGGGGGTCCCAAGCTGTGTATCATGGATCGATGGATACAAGAGACAGGGGACACGATGTTTACCCAGATTCGGGCCCTCTTGATGGAGGTAAAACCCTATGTCCTGCTCTTGTTTATATTGATGGAGTATCGAGTACAGAGTCTAAAACCTAAGGGTATGATGAATAATGTCAAAATCATCTATTGACTAGCCCGGCCTCGGCTTATATAACATACCAGAGGCCTAGGATAACAAGAGTTCTAGTCGAATATGTCGGTGGAGAGGAGTCCTTGTCTTGATCACCAAGTCTTGTGGAATCTTCCTCGTACATGTCCTCGGCTATCCAAACTGGCCCATGAGTAATCGGACATGGGGGTCCTCGGTCCAATCCAACTGATCGGGAGACGATGTGGCGAGTACCCCCTAGTCCAGGACACCGTCAGATAGACTACTCATATCAATAAGGAATTCCTTCTTTTCCGGGAGCCCATTCTGACAGAACTCCAAAGTTAAGCGTGCTTAGCTTGGAGTAGTTTCAGGATGGGTGACCGACCGGGAAGTTGCTCCCGGGTGCGCATGAGTGAGGATAAAGTGCGCTAAGAAGACTAGTATTGATCTGTGGGGCCAGTCTAGATCCCGCCAGGAGTAACAACCACCGATGGGTGTGTACGGGGCGTTACAAGTTGGTATCAGAGCCGACCCTCGCGGTTACACGGATGTTTGCGGACAGGTGTCCAGTCATGTTGTTCTTGACGTTTGTGACCCGTCGTGGCACACGGTATGGCACGTGTATCGGAGTGGAAGCACAGACGTATGTGCCAAGAGTGAATGTTCCTGTGGCCCGACGAGGATGTCGGTTCCTCTGAGTGGGGGTGTATATGATTGCCTGGCTTATTAGGGATGATAGACTACTCATATCAATAAGGAATTCCTTCTTTTCCGGGATCCCATTCTGACAGAACTCCAAAGTTAAGCGTGCTCAGCTTGGAGTAGTTTCAGGATGGGTGACTGACCGGGAAGTTGCTCCCGGGTGCGCACGAGTGAGGACAAAGTACGCAGAAAAGACTAGTATTGATCTATGGGGCCAGTCTAGATCCTGCCAGGAGTAACGACCACCGGCGGGTGTGTCCGGGGCGTTACAATGTATTACAGAACGAGTAAAGAGACTTGCCGGTAACGAGATTGAACTAGGTATAGAGATACCGACGATCGAATCTCGGGCAAGTAACATATCGACGGACAAAGGCAAATGTGTATGTTGTCATAGCAGTTCGACCGATAAAGATCTTCGTAGAATATGTACGAGCCAATATGAGCATCCAGGTTCCATTGGTTATTTACCGAAAAGGTGTCTCGATCATGTCTACATAGTTCTCGAACCCGTAGGGTCCGCATGCTTAACATTCGTTGACGATATAGTACTATATGAGTTATGTGATTTGGTGACCAAATGTTGTTTGGAGTCCCGGATGAGATCACGGACATTAAGAGGAGTCTCGAAATGGTCGGGAGATAAATATTGATATATAGGACGATGGTATTCGGACATCGGAAGTGTTTCGTAGTGTATCGGGTACTTATCGGGTCACCGAAAGGTGTTTCGGGTGCCCCGGGAAAAAGTCATGGGCCTAATGGGCAACAGAGGGAATGCACCAGCCACAAGGGGCTGGTGTGCCCCCCATAGCAGGCCATCCTAAGTGGAGAAGGAAATGGGAGGAGGAAAGGAAGGAGAGGGAATAGGATCCCCCCTTCCTTCCCCCTCTGCCCTCTTTCCTCCCCCTTCCGTATAGAAGGAAAGGAGGGCGCAAGACATGGCAGGGCCCCTTGGGGGTGGCGGCCAAGCCCTAGGGCGCCCTGGCAGCCTCCGCTCCCACCTATATATATGTGGGGACGGGGCGCCTCACAAGCACACAACATCAACTGTTAGTCGTGTGCGACGCCCGCCTCCACACTTTACGCCTCCGGTAATATCTTCATAGTGCTTAGGCGAAGCCCTGCGTGGATCACTTCACCATGACTGTCATGTAACACCCCGGATGTAACTTACCATATTTGTACTCCGACTCTTGCCATTTTCGGCTTTAAGTTATGAGATTCGTGGTTGGGTTTTTGTCTTCGTTTTGCATTTTGTCCACGTCATGCATCTCATATCATGTTATCATGTGCATCGCATTTGCATACGCGTTCGTCTCATGCATCTGAACATTTTCCCCGTTGTCCGTTTTGCGATCCGGCACTCCTACGTCCTCTGGCGCCCCCTTTTGCCTCTTTTCATGTGCGGATGTTAAACTTTCTCGGAATGGGCCGAGATTTGCCAAGCGGCCTTGGTACACCATCGGTAGACCGCCTGTCACGTTTCGTGCCATTTGAAGTCCGTTTGATACTCCAACGGTTAACCGGGGAACCGCAAAGGCCTCGTGTGTGTTGCAGCCCAACACCCCTCCAAAGTGGCCCAACAACCCATCCAAAACCCCTCCATCCTCTCGGCCATTCGATCATGATCGCGTGGCCGAAAACCACTCTCCATTTGGACACTCCCACCTCCTTCTATGTATAAATATGTGATCCCCTCCATTTTCTCGCGCAGACGAAACCCTAACCTAGACCTCTCCGCCGCCGGACACGTCCGGCCATCGCCGGACGAAACCGCCACCGCACCCGCACCACTGGCGTGCCACCACGTGTCCGCTCCACCCACCTCCGCCGTCTGGCCCGCAGCAGGCCAGCGCGGCCGCGTGTCGCCGACGCCGCCCGAGCGCCCCCGTCGCCGCCTCGCTTCCCCGCTTCTCCGCCCGACGCCACCGCGCCATCGCCGGGGTGCGCCGCCCCAGCCCTCCGCCGACGCTGCCCGCTCCGACCACCGAGCTCCCCGCCGCCGACCGGCGACCTCCGCCCGCGCCTCCGCGCTGCTCCCTCGCCGCGCCGAGCACCGGATCCGGCCGGTTCCTCTCGCCGGCGAGCTCCTCCGTCCTCTCCGGCCATCGCAGCACTGCTACTCCGGCGAGATTCCGTCCAACCTAGATCTCCATGCCAGATCCAGATCCAGATCTAGTCTAACCCTAGGTTGACCCCGATTTTCGCCTAAGTCATTTTCATCTGCTATATTTTCAAGCACTGTTCAACATGTCGTAACTCCTCATTTGTAGATTCGTTTTGCATGCATAATATATCAAAATGTTCATCATGATGTGTTATTCATTTTGTTCCATTGTTCCATGCTTGTTTGAGTCCATCTTGATGCCCAAATCGTTGATGCAAGAGTGCTATAAAATGTTAGGTGCTGATTCTTAGCAGAGTATGAGCATTTGTCATTTTTGCTACATTTGTTGTGTGTTGCATATGGTCATGTGCTCTACATGTGTTTTGGTCTATGCCATGCCATCTTTACAGGGGTGTATGCCATGTATTTTTGTGATCATTGTGGTGACTAGCACAAGCATGCAAAGTATCTCTCGTGATATTGCTGATTTCAGGGACTTAGAATTTCACTAAGGCATTTCCCTGCTGTTATTTTTATGCCATGTATTAATGTTGCTACAGAGAGATCCATGCTTCTTTTGAGTATGTTAAGTAAGGATGATTTGGACATATGGTTATGCTCTATCCATCCATGCCCCTGTTTGAATTTATGGAGTACCCTAGCATGACTTAATCTTGCGCTACTTTTGCTATAAAATGTTCCTGGCAGATTGTTTACGTGTTAATCAATTTTGCCAAGGTTGTTGTAGTTGATCGATGCATGCTATGAGCTTGTTCTTGCTTTGGTTAGCATCATGATCATGTCTTCTTGCTATTAGTATGCTTATCTTGTCATGCAATGCCTTGTGATGAGTGAATCGAGCTCGCAAAGATGGCTTCATAATTCTGTTTTGCCATGTCCAGTTTTCTACTAAGTCTGAATCTATTAATGGAACTTGCTATGTTTACATGGGTGCCATCATATTTTCTGTGCCCTTTTGGCTTATGGTCAGTAAGGGACGTTTGTTCTATGCTTTGAGTAGATTCATGCCATGCCTTGTTTTGCTATGATCTGACCTGTAGCATGTTGTTATCTTGCTCTAAACATTGCTTCCCGATGTTAATTCCTGGCATGTTAGTATTTTCACAAAGTCTGTGAAGCTGATATCTTTTGCACTTTTGCCATGCTTGTTTGAACCTGCTCTTGTGTGATTTAGCCATAGCTCAGTGTTCATCTTTTTTCAAGCATCTTGAGTAGGTCACTGCCATGTGCTTTGTCGTTATGTTGGAGTGCAGTAGCTTAGCTTCTTGGTGCATTCTATATGGCATCGTGCTGTTGATCGCAGAATTGTGTCATTCTTGTTTTGCTTGCCATTTGCAAACCGTGCATCCAATTCCGGTGATCTTTATATCGATTTCGACCGAAATCAACTCATCTTTCCAGCGGCACACTTGGTTTGCCAAGTTGATGCCTTGATCAATCTTTTCCTTCCGGAACACGCATATGCATTGCATATCACATCTCGCATATCATGCCATGTTTTGCATCATGTTGCTTGCGCATTGCACCATGGTTGATTGCCGTTTCCTTTGCTTGTGTTCTTGCTTTGGGTAGAGCCGGGAGACGACTACATGATCGAGGAACCCGTTGGGTACGCTTACGAGGATCAAGCTTATGTCAACTCGGAGAACTTTGCAGGCAAGATGATCATACCCTCGAAATCACTTCTATCTTTGCTTGCTAGTTGCTCGCTCTATTGCTATGCCGCGATACCTACCACTTGCTATATCATGCCTCCCATATTGTCATGTAAAACCTCTAACCCACCTTGTCCTAGCAAACCGTTGTTTGGCTATGTTACCGCTTTGCTCAACCCCTCTTATAGCGTTGCTAGTTGTAGGTGAAGTTGAAGTTTGTTCCTTGTTGGAACATGATTATTGTCGGGATATCATTATTATATCTTGTTTACTTTAATGCATCTATATACTTGGTAAAGAGTGGAAGGCTCGACCTTATGCCTGGTGTTTTGTTCCACTCTTCCCGCCCTAGTTTCCGTCATACCGGTGTTATGTTCCTTGATTTTGCGTTCCTTGTGCGGTTGGATGTTATGGGAACCCCTTGACAGTTCGCTTTGAATAAAACTCCTCCAGCAAGGCCCAACCTTGGTTTTACCGTTTGCCTACCTACCACCATATACCTTCCCTTGGGTTCTGCACACTCAAGGGTCATCTTATTTTAAACCCCCCTAGGCCAGTGCTCCTCTGAATGTTGGTCCGAACCGAGCTGCCTGCGGGGCCACCTCAGGGAAACTTGAGGTTTGGTTTTACTCGTAGCTAGTCTCATCCAGTGTTGCCCTGAGAATGAGATACGTGTGACTCCTATCGGGATTTGTCGGCACGTCGGGTGGCTTTGCTGGTCTTGTTTTACCATTGTCGAAATGTCTTGTAACCGGGATTCCGAGACTGATCGGGTCTTCCCGCTAGAAGGAATATCCTTCATTGACCGTGAGAGCTTGTGATGGGCTAAGTGGGACACCCCTGCAGGATTTTGAACTTTTGAAAGTCGTGCCCGCGGTTATGGGCAGATGGGAATTTGTTAATATTCGGTTGTAGAAAACCTGACACTTAACTTAATTAAAATGAATCAACCGCGTGCGTAGCCATGATGGTCTCTTTTTGGCGGAGTCCAGGAAGAGAACACGGTCTCGTGTTATGCTTGAACATAAGTAGTTTCAGGATCGCTTCTTGATCATTATAGCTTCTCGACCGTGTTTTGCTTCTCTTCTCGCTCTCATTTGCGTAAGTTAGCCACCATATATGCTAGTGCTTGCTGCAGCTCCACCTCACTACCTTTTCCTACCCCTTAAGCTTAAATAGTCTTGATCGCGAGGGTGTGAGATTGCTGAGTCCCGGTGACTCAAAGATTACTTCCAAAACCGGATGCAGGTGCCGATGATGCCAGTGTAGGGGACGCGACCAAACTCAAGTGGGAGTTCGACGAGGATTCGGGACGTTACTATGTTTCCTTTCCGGATGATCAGTAAAGGAGCCCAGTTGGGATGATCAGGGATCTATGCATTTGGGGTCGTCTTTATTTATGTTGGTTCCGTAGTCGGACCTTGATTGTATTCTGGATGATGTAATGCTATATTTATGTATTGTTGTGAAGTGGCGATTGTAAGCCAACTCTTTATCCCTTTCTTATTCAGTACATGGGATGTGTAAAGATTACTCCTCTTGCGACATGCCTACTATGCAGTTATGCCTCTAAGTCATGCTCCGACACGTGGGAGATATAGCCGCATCATGGGTGTTACACGTCACCACGCCGTCGTGCTGATGAAACTCATCTACTACCTCGACAACTTGCTGGATCAAGAAGGCGAGGGACGTCACCGAGCTGAACGTGTGCAGAACTCGGAGGTGTCGTATGTTCGGTGCTTGATTGGTCGGAGCTAGAAGAAAGTTCGACTACATCAACCGTGTTGTGAAAATCTTCCGCTTTCGGTCTACAAGGGTTACATGGAAAAAACTCTCCCCTCTCGTTGCTATGCATCTCCTAGATAGATTCTTGCGTGAGCAGTAGGAAATTTTTGAAATTGCATGCTATGTTTCCCACAGTGGCAATCCGAGCCAGGTCTATGCGTAGATGATATGCATGAGTAGAACAAAAGAGTTGTGGGGCGGTGATAGCCATACTTCTTAACCACAAACATTTATTTTGATTCGGCGGTATTGTTTTGGATGAAGCGGCCCGGACCAAACCTTACATGACCACGTTCATGAGACGGTTCCACTGACAGACATGCAACTAGTTTTTGCATAAAGGTGGCTGGCGGGTGTCTGTTTCTCCTACTTTAGTTGAATCGAATTTGACTACGGCCGGTCCTTGAAGAAGGTTAAAACAACAAACTTGATGAAACACCATTGTGGTTTTGATGCGTAGGTAAGAACGGTTCTTGCTAGAAGCCCGTAGCAGCCACGTAAAACTTGCAACAAGAAAGTAGAGGACGTCTAACTTTTTTTTGTAGGGCATGTTGTGATGTGATATGGTCAAGACATGATGTGATGAACGTTATTGTATGAGATGATCATGTTTTGTAAGATATCTGACAACCGGCAGGAGCCTTATGGTTGTCTCTTTATTGTATGAAATGCAAACGCCATGTAATTTCTTTACTTTATCACTATGTGTTAGCGATAGTTATAGAAGCAATAGTTGGCGAGACGACCACGACGCTACGATGGAGATCAAGGTGTCGAGTTGGTGACGATGGAGATCATGACGAGCTTTGGAGATGGAGATCAAAAGCACAAGATGATGATGGCCATATCATGTCACATATTTTGATTGCATGTGATGTTTATCTTTTATGCATCTTATTTTGCTTAGTATGGCGGTAGCATTATAAGATGATCCCTTAACTAAATTTCAAGGTATAAGTGTTCTCCTTGAGTATGCACCGTTGCGACAGTTCATCATGTTGACACACCACGTGATGATCGGGTGTGATAGACTCTACATTCATATACAATGGGTGCAAGACAGTTTTGCACATGCAGAATACTCGGGTTAAACTTGACGAGCCTGGCATGTATAGACATGGCCTCGGAACATTGGAGACCGAAAGGTCGAACGTGAATCGTATAGTAGATATGATCAACAAAGAGATGTTCACCATTGATGACTACTCCATATCACGTGATGATCGGACATGGTTTAGTTGATTTAGATCACGTATCATTTAGATGACTTGAGGGATGTCTATCTAAGTGGAAGTTCTTAAGGAATTTGATTAATTGAACTTAATTTATCATGAACTTAGTCCTGATAGTATTTGCATATCTATGTTGTAGATCAATATCTCACGATATAGCTCCCCTATTTTTGATTTGTTCCTATAGTAGCAATGATGCGGACTGGGTCCGTGATCTGAGGATTATCCTCATTGCTGAGCAGAAGAATTATGTCCTTGATGCACCGCTAGGTGACAAACCTATTGCAGGAGCAGATGCAGATCTTATGAACGTTTGGCAAGCTCGATCTGATGACTACTTGATAGTTTAGTGCACCATGCTTTACGGCTTAGAACCGGGACTTCAAAACATTTTGAACGCCACAGAGCATATGAGATGTTCCAAGAGCTGAAATTGGTATTTCAGACTCATTCCCGTGTCGAGAGGCATGAGACCTCTGCCAAGTACTTTGCCTACAAGATGGAGGAGAATAGTTCAGTCAGTGAGCATGTACTCAGAATGTCTGATTACTACAATCGCTTGAATCAAGTGGGAGTTAATCTTCAAGATAAGATAGTGATTGATAGAGTTCTCTAGTCACCATCACCAAGCTACTTGAACTTCATGATGAACTATAACATGCAAGGGATGACGAAAACGATTCTCGAGCTCTTCACGATGCTAAAATTGGCGAAGGTAGAAATCAAGAAAGAGCATCAAATGTTGATGGTTAACAAGACCACTAGTTTCAAGAAAAAAGGGCAAGGGAAAGAGAGGGAACTTCAAGAAGAATGGCAAGCAAGTTGCCACTCCCGGGAAGAAGCCCAAAGCTGGACCCAAGCCTGAAACTGAGTGCTTCTACTTCAAAGGGAATGATCACTGGAAGTGGAACTGCCCTAGATACTTGAAAGATAAGAAGGATGGCAAAGTGAATAAAGGTATATTTGATATTCATATTATTGACGTGTACTTTACTAGTGTTCTTAGCAACCCCTGGGTAGTCGATACCGGTTCAGTTGCTAAGATTAGTAACTCGAAACGGGAGTTGCAGAATGAACAGAGACTAGTTAAGGACGAGGTGATGATGTGTGTTTGAAGTGATTCCAAGGTTGATACGATCACCATCACACACTCCCTCTACCTTCGGGATTAGTGTTGAACCTAAATAAATGTTATTTGGTGTTTGCGTTGAGAATGAATATGATTGAATCATGTTTATTGCAATACGGTTATTCATTTAAGTCAGAGAATAATTGTTGTTCTGTTTACATGAATAAAACCTTCGATGGTCATACACCCAATGTTAATGGTTTACTGAATCTCGATTGTACCGATACACATATTCATAATATTGATGCCAAAAAATACAAAGTTGATAATGATAGTGCAACATACTTGTGGCACTGTCATTTAGGTCATATTGGTGTAAAGCGCATGAAGAAACTCCATGCAGATGGGCTTTTGGAATCACCAGATTATGAATCATTTCATACTTGTGAACCATGCCTCATGGGAAAGATGACTAAAACTCCGTTCCATAGAACAATGGAGCAAGCTAATGACTTATTGGAAATAATACATACCGATATATGCGGTCCGATGAGTGTTGAATCACACGGCGGGTATCGTTATTTTCTCACCTTCATAGATGATTTGAGTAGATATGGGTATATCTACTTAATGAAACACAAGTCTGAAACATTTGAAAAGTTCAAAGAATTTCAGACTGAAGTGGAGAATCATCGTAACAAGAAAAATAAAAGTTTCTATGATCTGATCGCGGAGGCGAATATTTGAGTTGTGAGTTTGGCCTTCATTTAAAACAATGTGGAATAGTTTCACTACTCACGCCACCTAGAACACCACAACGTAATGGTGTGTCCGAACGCCGTGACCGTACTTTATTAGATATTGTGCGTTCTATGATGTCTCTTGCCGATTTACCACTGTCGTTTTGTGGGCTTATGCATTAGAGACAGCTACATTCACGTTAAATAGGGCACCGTCTAAATCCGTTGAGACAACACCGTATGAACTATGGTTTGGCAAGAAACCTAAGCTCTCGTTTCTTAAAATTTGGGGTTGCGACACTTATGTCAAAAGGCTTCAGCCTGATAAGCTCGAACCCAGATTGGAGAAGTGCGCCTTCATAGCATACCCTAAGGAAACAAATGGGAACACCTTCTACCACATATCCGAAAGTGTTGGGGATATAGCTATCGGTTATGACCCGCCCAGGAGGGGCCGTGTCAGCCCCAATGGCGGGTCACAAGGGAAGCCCAGTAAACATTCAAGGTGATAGTTTATTAAAACTTATAGAAGGCCTAAAGGCCTAGAGGCGGCTTAAGGCCCAATATTGTAAACCGTCGTATATAAGGAAAGACTTGTAAGGAAAGGCAGGTAAAAGAAGTCACCGAGCCGGACACGATTTATGAGCCGGCCGGGACTCTGTAGGCCACCAGGCGTCAACCCGTGCATATAAGGGGATGACCCGGTGGCGGCTTAGGGCAAGAAACAAGAGATCGATAACCAAGCCAGTGAACTAGCCTCTTGGTGATCGAAAACCCAGCAATATCAACACAACTAGACGTAGGCTTTTACCTTCATCGTAAGGGGCCGAACTAGTATAAAACCTCTCATGTCCTTTGTCCCGATTAACCCCTTTAAGCTTCCTAATTGCGATGGCCCTACGACTAAGTCCTTCTTCGAGGACATCTGCCGTGACAATTCCACGACAGTTGGCACCCACCGTGGGGCCAGCGCACAGTGGATTTGAGTTCTTGAAGGGCAACTTCGAAGGGCTCAAGGGATACGCTATGGGCTGGATGACCAAGAGTCGTCGCGGCAAGCTTTACATCAACGACGAAGGCTGGGGCCCCGAGGCCGGCTCAATAGAGTACGGATATCGGGTCCCCTTCGACGGAATTCATGTCTTCATTGGCCGGATCGGCGAATCGGGCCCTGAGCCGGACGTCCACACCAACCTCGTCAAAATGGCTCAGCGCACGAGGTCCACCCGTGTTCAATCTATCGTGAAGCATGCCTTCATAGGTTGCATCCACGACGGCGAATACTCTGAAGGATCGGTGGATGGCGGTACATCATCAACGGGCGAGACAGACTCTTTGTATCAGCTGCAGGATGGCATGCTCGGGGGCTGTTCCGATGGCGGCAGTATTTCGGACCCCTTTGAGCCGCCAAATCGGGCCGGAGTCTTCATGGCAGGCACGCAGCCTGGGCAGAACTCCACAGCTGCAGTAGCAACAACCACCAGGTCGGCAGCGGCTAGGTCAGGAGACTCCGCGCGCCCCCGCCTTAGATTCTAATGGACCTCACAGATAAGCTGACGACTCTGTTGACTGCCGTGGTGGAGCCGGTGGATAAGGTTCAGCACGACGCGGAGGTGGCACGCGTACGTGAAGAGATGGTACAAGCTAAGGAGAATTTAGTAGCAGAAGAGGTTAGGATGGCCGCGGAGCGGGCGGCTTTGGACGCTCATGCTCAGCAGCTTCAAGCGGAGACTTTCCGGCTCTCGGTGGATCTGAACGCGTCAAACAAGG
Organism: Triticum aestivum; assembly: GCF_018294505.1. Lineage (NCBI taxonomy): Eukaryota > Viridiplantae > Streptophyta > Magnoliopsida > Poales > Poaceae > Triticum > Triticum aestivum. The sequence goes on along the minus strand of NC_057806.1, from coordinate 362,160,785 downwards.
TCATGAGAAGAAGGCATCAGAAAACTCAGTCACGGCTACCTCTAACGCTCGATCCTAGGAACCTTTTCCATACGCCCGGGGCCGGCCCAAGTAGCCCACCAGAGGCAATTCGGATCACGACACCCGGGGCACCGGTTCAGCCGCGCGCCATGGAACCACCTCGTGTACATACCTCTCCGCCTCATTATGTGCCAACACCACCGGGTCACTTCTCCAATCCTTTGGAAAACCTCATTGCTGCGTCGACTCATTTGGAGGCTCTCCCGATGGAAGGCGACTCTCCGACGGCGATCGAAACGTGAAGGGTGAGAGAACTTCTTCAGACAGCTCTGGCGCAGCAGGATGCGTACTCTTACAGTCGAGACAGGATCCATTCAACCCCTCGCCCGAGCCGGAGCCCAAGCTACAGTAGGCATATGGATTCAGCTGATATGTCAAGCAATTCCCAACGCCGCAACCGGCCGCACAGGCATGAGCCGGCATAGGCTGGAGCCCTTAACTTAGCGGATCAGGAGAGGATCCGACAAGAGGCTGAGCGAGCGGTTCAACTGGCAGCGGACCAGGCGGCTCATTAGACTTTTCTGACTTATCCAGCAACCTTGGTTGAGGCAGTAGTGGCCACAAGAACCGGAGGTGTCACTTTCCTGGTGCCGACCATACGTAATGAGTGTTTGCCAAAGGACTTCAAGGGGCCTCGTAAGGTGCCTAATTACACGGCCGACTTGCAGCCTGGGGCCTGGATTGAGAGTTATGAGATGGCAATGGAGCTGTTGGAGGTCAGCGACGCGGCAATGGCTAAGTATTTCACCATGATGTTGGATGGAACAGCTCGCACATGGCTAAAAGGATTGCCCCCCAATTCCATCGGCTCATGGGCGGAGTTAAAAGCCCGGTTCATTCAGAACTTCAAGGACACATGCAAACAACCTATGTCCATCATGGACCTGACTAATTGTAAACAATAGGAAGGTGAGTCCACAACCCATTAGGTGCGCCGGGTCAAAGAGATAATTCATTCATCTGATAAGATGGATGCCGGCTCGGCAGTCTTAATGTTGGAGAAAAATTTCCGTTTTGAACCTCTGAAGCAGAAGCTGGGGCAGCTTAAACGTGAATGCAATGACATGGGCCAGTTGATGGCGGCTCTCGTCAAGGATGCTGATTCTGATAATACCAAGGACCCTGTGTCTGATGAAGAAAAGACAGGGAAGGGAAAGAAGAACGGCAACGGCAAGGGTCACCAGCATAACCCGGCGAATCAAGGAGGTAATAAACATAAGGCTGACAAATTTGTGGCTAACACCAATGCGCAGGGCAACAATCAACGGCGCAAGGGTAGGCAACCCCCTCGGTCGGGCGGGTTAGGTCCCACCCTTGAGCAACTATTGAATGAACCTTGTACAAGACACGGTACCCGGGAGAAGCCAGCCACCCATCTGTGGAAGGACTGCACAATCATGAAGGCGTTTAAAAATTCAAATACATTTGATGGAAGTCACGGCCCTGGCGGCGGTTCAGGTGGAGGCGGTTTTCATGGCCCGGCCGCCGGTTCAGGTGGAGGCGGCTTTCACGGTCAGGGTCATACGGGTAACCAAGGAGGTTATAATCCACAACCTGGCCAAGGTAATCAGCAGCAATCTGGATATCAGAGCAACCCAAAACAGTTGAACAGTGGGCAATATCATGTATTTACCACTAGCTTGTGCAAGAGGGACCAAAAGCTTCACAAGAGGGCTGTCAATGCCATTGAGCCGGCGATTCCGCGTTACTTACGGTGGTCAGAACAACCTATTGTCTGGAGCAGAGAGGATCATCCTCCCCGGGTAGACAATCCGGGTCACTTGGCCTTGGTAGTAGTGCCTCAAGTTGGTGGATATAAATCCACTAAAGTGCTCATGGATGGAGGCAGTAGCATCAATATCCTCTACTATGAGACGTTTCATCGGATGGGGTTGACTGATAAGAGTCTTAAGCAATCCAACATTGTTTTTCACGGTGTGGTACCTGGCTAGTAGGCATACCCAGTTGGAAAGATTGAACTGGAAGTAGCCTTTGGGGATGAATATGTTTCCAGAGCGGAGAAATTAACCTTTGAGGTGGTTAAGATCAAAAGCCCATATCATGCTTTGTTTGGACGGCCGGCTTACGCCAAGTTCATGGCTCGGCCATGTTATGTGTATCTGCAGCTCAAGATGCCGGGTTATAAGGGCACCATTATAGTACATGAAGCCGGAAAATAGCCCTGGAGTGTGAAGAAGGAGATGCTGCATACGCTGAGTCTGTTTGTGCAACAGAGGAGCTAAAGTTTTATAAAGATAATGTTGACCTGGCAGACATGACATCTTTAAAGAAGCCAACAATGGAGCATGAACCGGTGTTGAAATTCAAGTCAGCTGATGACACCAAGACGGTTGATTTTGTGCCCGACGACTCATCCAAGCAGTTCATCATCAGTGCCAACTTGGATCCAAAATAGGAAAGCGCGCTCATCAAGTTCATCCGTGAGAACTGGGACATCTTTGCATGGAAACCTTCTGACATGCGGGGTGTCCCGAGAGAACTCGCTGAGCACACTCTCAATATTGATCCAAAGTTTAAGCCGGTCAGGCAATTTCTCTGACGATTCAACGAGGAAAGGCGCAAGGCCATTGGAGAAGAGGTGGCCCGGCTCTTGGCGGCCGGGTTCATTGTGGAAGTCTTTCACCCAGAGTGGTGGGCCAACCCGGTGCTTGTACTAAAAAAGAACGGCACCTGGCGTATGTGTGTGGATTACACCGATTTAAATAAGGCTTGTCCGGCTGACCCTTTTGCTCTCCCCCGTATTGATCAGATCATCGGTGCTACGGCGGGTTGCGCACGTTTGAGTTTTTTGGATGCTTATTCAAGTTATCATCAGATCAAGATGGCAGTCAAGGACCAGGAGAAGACAGCTTTCATCACTCCGTTTGGAGCCTTCTGCTATGTGTCTATGCCCTTCGGGCTCAAGAGTGCCCAGGCAACTTATCAATGGTGTATGCAGAATTGCCTTCATAATCAGATTGGGCGTAATGTTCATGCTTACGTGGATATAGTGGTAAAGTCCAGGAAAGAGGAAACCTTGGTCACAGATCTGAAAGAGACCTTTGATAACCTCCGAGTCTACAAAATGATGCTTAACCCGGCCAAGTGTGTTTTTGGAGTCCCAGCGGGCAAGCTCTTGGGTTTTTTGGTGTCCAACCGCGGTATTGAAGCTAACCCGGAGAAGATTAAGGCAATCACATCCCTGGCCAAACCAACATGCATTAATGACGTTCAACATCTGGCGGGTCGTGTTGCTGCTTTGAGCCGGTTCATAAGCCAGTTAGGGGAGAAGGCGATGCCTTTGTATCAGCTAGTGAAGAAAGCAGATGATTTTGTTTGGAGCGATGCTGCGAACTCTGCTTTTGAGGATCTAAAGAAACAGCTTGCTGAGCCGCCGGTCCTTGCTGCTCCAGTTGAGAAAGAGCCGCTATTGTTATACGTAGCCGCCAACTCACGAGCTGTTAGTGTGGCAATTGTGGTGGAGCGCAAGGAGGTTGGCAAGGAACATCCGGTTCAACGGTCGGTTTACTACGTCAGTGAGGTGTTGATTGAATCTAAACAAAGATATCCACATTGGCAGAAGCTTGTGTATGGCGTGTTCATGGCGAGACGGAAGCTCAAACATTACTTTCAGGGTCACCCAATCACTGTGGTTAGCTCTGCTCCTTTGGGAGACATCATTCAAAATAGAGAAGCCACTAGACAAGTCGCCAAGTGGGCCATTGAGCTTGGGTCTCATGGGTTGAAGTATGTACCACGTACTGCGATCAAGTCTCAAGCACTGGTTGACTTTATTAATGACTGGACAGAGATGCAGATGTCGAAGGAGAAACTAGACAACACATATTGGACTATTCACTTTGATGGTTCCAGATAGTTGGAAGGCTCGGCGGCTGATGTTTCCTTGCACTAAGAATGCAGCGGAATATGAAGCGTTGCTCCATGGTCTTTGAATGGCTAAAGAGATGAGCCTGAGCCGGGTCTGGTGTCTTGGTGACTCAGATTTGGTAGCTCAACAAGTGTCAGGCAAGTGGGATTCCAAAGATCCTCTCATGGCGGCTTATCGCCGTGAAGTTGATGCTGTTGTAGGGCATTTTAAAGGTTATCAGGTGGAGCACATTGACCGTAGGAAGAACGAAGCGGCTGATGCTTTAAGCCAGTTGGAATCTCAACGTAAGCCGGTGCCACCTAACACCTTTTTGGATATTTTGCATAACCCGTTTGTTAAGTTACCTACAGAAGAAGATCTAGCCGTTCCTGACCCAGAGGCGCAGTTGGTGGCGGCTCTTCACGTCATCCTAGATTGGACAGTGCCGTTCTTGGCTTACATGACCCGGGGCGAGCTGCCAGCAGATGAGACCCTGGCCCGAGAGATAACCTGGCGGTCTAAGTCAATGACGATTTCTGACGGAGAACTATACCACCGCAGCGTCTCTGGAGTGTTTCAGCGGTGTGTTTCCCCTGAAGAAGGCCAAGAAATACTTCGTGAGATCCATGAAGGCGATTGTGGTCATCACGCCGGGTCAAAATCTCTGGTGGCCAAAGCTTTCCGTCATGGTTTTTACTGGTTGATGGCTCACGCTGATTCAGAAGATCTGGTCAGTAGATGTGATGGATGTCAAAAATTCGCACGACAAGCACATGTGCCGGCTCAAGAGCTGCGGATGATTCCAATCACTTGGCCGTTTGCGGTCTGGGGGCTTGACATGGTTGGACCTTTCAAAAGGTCTAAGGATAAAAAGACACATCTTTTAGTGGCAGTTGACAAATTCACAAAGTGGGTTGAGGCAGAACCAGTGAGTAAGTGTGATGCTGCCATAGCGGTTCAGTTCATGAAAAAGGTGATCTTCCGTTTTGGTTTTCCATGCAGCATTATCACTGACAATGGCACTAATCTATCCCAAGGGGCTATGGAGGAGTTCTGTCAGCGCGAGCATATCCGGCTTGATGTTTCTTCTATAGCTCATCCTCAATCCAATGCTCAGGCTGAGAGAGCAAATCAGGAAATCTTAAAAGGCCTCAAGCCCCGGCTTATGGTTCCCTTGCAGCAAACGCCGGGTTGTTGGGTAGAGGAGTTACCCTCGGTGCTGTGGAGTATCAACACCACCCCTAACAGGTCTACAGGTTATACACCTTTCTTCATGGTTTATGGAGCGGAAGCAGTGTTGCCTAGTGACATCCGTCATGACTCGCCCCGTGTGGCGGCTTATGTTGAATCTAACAATGAACAAGTCAGACAAGTTGCACTTGACTTGTTAGATGAGGAAAGAGACTTAGCAGTGGCTCGATCAACAATTTATCAACAGGACCTGCGCTGTTATCACAGCCGCCGGGTTAAGTCCATGACTTTTCAAGAAGGTGACCTAGTGCTCCAGCTCATCCAGGATCCATTAGATGCACACAAGCTATCCCCGCCTTGGGAAGGACCCTTTGTGGTCAGCAAGAACTGAAACAGCGGGTCATATTACCTCATCGACGTTCGAGAGCACAAAGACTCATGTAAGTCGGAAGAGGAGACCCGCCAGCCGTGGAACATTGCTCAACTTCGGCCATACTACACCTCAGCCACCGGCTCTCATCATGTACATATTTTGAGGTTGTATATACTATGATAAGTAATAAAGTAGGACCATCGGTCTCTTTTCTTTTCAAAGATTACACATATTTACTATTTTTTACTACTATTTTCAAATGACTATTAAGGAGCTGATCATATTTGAATCAAGTCTAACTTTTTTTGGTCCGGCTTATGATCGTATTTGAATCTAGCTACAAACTATCAAGGTCACTTGGGGGCTTCCTGTTCAAACATAGGCCGTATTCAAACCAAAGAGAACATAGCTGTCGTAACCCTCTTTATCGGCTCAAAGCCAAACTCATTAGGGGGCTTCTTGATCGTATTTGAATCACAGCTTAACCCCTTTTTGGGTCCGACTTGGATTGTATTCGAATCAGGGTCGTTAAAAACCTCTCAAGGTCATTTGGGGGCTTCCTGTTCAAACATAGGTCGTATTCAAACCAAAGAGAACATAGCCGTCGGCACCCTCTTGATCGGCGCAACGCCAAAGCCACTGGGGGCTATATGATCGTATTCAAATCTTAGCTTAACCCCTTTGGTCTGGTTTACTGATCATATTCGAATCAGAAAACCCGCAATCTTTAGTTACAAGGCTAATTTTGGTTACCACCTGTTATTTGTCTTATTGGGTTTTTGTTGACTCAATTTCAAAATACTCAATCATGGTCTTTTCACCGGCTTGACTATTTGACAACAAGCCGCCAGGGCATGATAATCGTGAGGTATTCAGAAGCATTGACTTCTCGCAAAGACTTGATTATCAACCTCATCCCTGGGTCATATAAACCGGTGGTCCGGAGGTCAAAGATACAGGTATGGCTATTGTTTATGAACAGTTTCCTTCTGTATTAGTCAAAGGTTATTTCAACCTTGTTTTCTTTTTACGTCTGGTTCTGTTTTCTACTATGATAAAAATATTGGCTATAGACCGGGTATTCTGACCCGTTCGGTACTAAGCCGCCAAGCCAGCTTTTCCCTTTTATCTACAGGAACAGAGCAGAAATATTGCAGGGACAACCATAAATATGATGCATATATTGACATCAGCAAACACAAAATCACACACGGTGTCTTATGTGCGATGGCATAGGAAAATTATGCAGTGTTTTCACAGCTAATCTATTACAAGTCTTTTAAAAGCCCATGAAGATGGTCTTCACTCCTCCCTCGCCGGCTCACCACCTTCTGCTAATTGGAAGTTAGATTTTGACCAGTCAAAATCGTCTACAGCGGTAAATTCTGCTTCTTCATCAATCAAGCCAGCTGGATCAATATCCAGAGCAAATGTATGTTGACGAACCGGTGGGATAAGGCCGGTCACTTTGTAGGAGGGAGTCGCCATCTTCTTATTGTCCAAGTCAAAACCCAGCTAGTATTTGTCGATATTTGTTTCATCTCCAAGAATGGTGGCCTGAGGTCACACCTCCCTCACGCAAGCAACAAAGTCATCATGTTCAAACAGCGAACTGTCTTCCTTTACCGTGGGGTACCCTCTGGCTACATCCGTCGGGTCTAGATCTGGCACCCAAGCCTTGGAGCGGCTTATGGTAGTTAAAGCCCCGGCTCTAGCATAGGAGCGCTTGACTTCTTGGAACCTGGCGGGTAAGATTGACAGCTTCTTTAAGATATCGCTAAGCTAGTTAGGTCCTTGATTGGCAGGAGAGATAGCGGCAAGTGCCTGTTGTGCGCCAATGTACAATTGTTCCACTAAGGTATACACCACCTTCAGTTTAGTCACGTTGTCTTGGCTCAGGTTCTTGCTTCGTGGGCCTGCACATGGTTTTTAAACAAAGGGTCAGCTAGCGGTTTGTATTCCGGGTCAAAAGAAGGTCAAAAAGGCCAGTACAGATGACTTACCGAAGATGGCGGACACCATTTGAGACACCCGGTCTTTTAACACGGTCAGCTCCATTGTAACCTCTTCAAGGGCTGCTTCAGCTTTCTCGGCGCGTTGTGTCAGCAGCGTTTTTTCCTCAGCCCAAGTTTTCTTCTTGAATGTCAAGCTGGTTTTCAAATTTTCCGTCTTAGCAAGACTCAGTTGCAGCTTGGAGTCAGCAGACTTGATTTCTGCTTCCTGATCCGCCAGCCGGGTCTTCGCATCAGTTAATTGCAAGCTCAATTCAGATAAGGCATTCTACAAAATGTACACAGATGTGTCAAGGTTTCAATTAAAGTCCAAGAGTCAAGATTCAAGTCTCAAGTACTTTTGCATTGCAAAACCACTTGGGGCTAATGTATGCCAAAACAATTTCTTATGACTCTAAAAATACTTCAAGTCCCAAGTACTTTACAAAGTAACAACACCTGGCACTTGGGGGCTAATGTATGATATTCAGCAAAGTCTCTCAAGGTTAAGCCGGATTACAATATTTATTGGATTCAGTACAAGACAGTTATGAAATTCAAAGTACCGACTCATTTATGGTTAAGTGAACCGGCCCTTGGGGACTACATGTGAAGCTTTGTTCTCTTTTATTGGACTTCAGAAAAATATAAAGGTAAAGTCTTAGCCTATATCATAAAGTCTACAGATCATTCTGGTTTTCTCATAATCTGAAGACTTGGGGGCTGACAGAATATAAGTAAGCCGGAAGAACATACCTCGTACTTCAGCTGCAACTACTTGACCATTTCGATCTCTGAGTCACAGCTGGAGTGCACTGATACATCTCCAACGTATCTATAATTTTTGATTGCTCCATGCTATATTATCTACTGTTTTGGACTATATTGGGCTTTATTTTCCACTTTTATATTATTTTTGGGACTAACTTATTAACCGGAGGCCCAACCCAGAATTGCTGTTTTTTGCCTGTTTTAGGGTTTCGAAGAAAAGGAATATCAAACGGAGTCGAAACGGAATGAAACCTTCAGAAACGTGATTTTCTCATCAGATAAGATCCAGGAGACTTGGACCCTCCGTCAAGAAAGCCTCGAGGAGGTCACGAGGGTGGAGGGCGCCCCCCTAGGGCGCGCCCCCTGCCCCGTGGGCCCCTCGAAGCTCCACCGACGTACTTCTTCCTCCTATATATATCCACGTACCCCCAAACGATCGGGGACGGAGCCAAAATCCTAATTCAACCGCCGTAACTTTCTGTATCCATGAGATCCCATCTTGGGGCCTGTTCTAGACCTCCGCCGGAGGGGGTATCGATCACGAAGGGCTTCTACATCATCATCCAAGCCTCTCCGATGAAGTGTGGGTAGTTTATTTCAGACATACGGGTCCATAGTTAGTAGCTAGATGGCTTCTTCTCTCTTTTTGGATCTCAATACAATGTTCTCCCCCTCTCTCGTGGAGATCTATTCGATGTAATCTTCTTTTTGCGGTGTGTTTGTTGAGACCGATGAATTGTGGGTTTATGATCAAGTCTATCTATGAATAATATTTGAATCTTCTCTAAATTCTTTTGTGTATGATTGGTTATCTTTGCAAGTCTCTTCAAATTATCAGTTTGGTTTGGCCTACTAGATTGGTTGTTCTTGCCATGGGAGAAGTGCTTAGCTTTGGGTTCAATCTTGCGGTGTCCTTTCCCAGTGACAGAAGGGGCAGCAAGGCACGCATTGTATTGTTGCCATCGAGGATAACAAGATGGTTTTTTTATCACATTGCATGAAACTATCCCTCTACATCATGTCATCTTGCTTAAGGCGTTACTCTGTTTTTAACTTAATACTCTAGATGCATGCTGGATAGCGGTCGATGAGTGGAGTAATAGTAGTAGATGCAAAATCATTACGGTCTACTTGTCTCGGACGTGATGCCTATATACATGATCATACATAGATATTCTCATAACTATGCTCAATTCTGTCAATTGCTCAGCAGTAATTTGTTCACCCACCGTAGAATACTTATGCTCTTGAGAGAAGCCACTAGTGAAACCTATGGCCCCCGAGTCTCTTTCTCATCATATTAATCTCCATCACTTTATTATTGTTTTGCTTTTACTTTGCCTTTTACTTTTTACTTTGCATCTCTATACCAAAAATACCAAAAAAAATATTATTTATCATCTCTATCAGATCTCACTTTCGTAAGTGACCGTGAAGGGATTGACAACCCCTAAGCACGTTGGTTGCGTTGAGCTATTGTTTTTGTGTAGGTACAAGGGACTTGAGCGTAGCCTCCTACTGGATTGATACCTTGGTTCTCAAAAACTGAGGGAAATACTTACACTACTTTGCTGCATCATCCCTTCCTCTTTGGGGAAATCCAACGCAGTGCTCAAGAGGTAGCATGCACATGGCGCGAAAATCAAGGAAGACCCGAATAATGGTTATCTAACTAAATGGCCGCCTCGATTCTCGGAAGGCATTAAAGATGAAGATCCGTTGGGAGATGACGTCATAAAAGTTTTTCGTGTTTTCCAGAGATGATGTCATGGCGGGTTAGAAAAACTTCTGCGAGGAAAGGAAGATGGATTTTTGTTTAAGTGTTGGAGATTGACAAAGAACAAAGTTCAGAGTCAACCTGGGGCCTAATGTTGGGGATATAGCTATCGGTTATGACCCGCCCAGGAGGGGCCAGGTCAGCCCCAATGGAGGGTCACAAAGGAAGCCCAGTAAACATTTGAGGTGATAGTTTATTAAAACTTATAGAAGGCCTAAAGGCCTAGTGGCGGCTTAAGGCCCAATATTGTAAACTGTCGTATATAAGGAAAGACTTGTAAGGAAAGGCAGGTAAAAGAAGTCACCGAGCCGGACACGATTTATGAGCCGGACGGGACTCTGTAGGCCACCAGGCGTCAACCCGTGTATATAAGGGGACGACCCGGTGGCGGCTTAGGGCAAGAAACAAGAGATCAATAACCAAGCCGGTGAACTAGCCTCTTGGTGATTGAAAACCCAGCAATATCAACACAACTAGATGTAGGCTTTTACCTTCATCGTAAGGGGCTGAACTAGTATAAAACCTCTCGTATCCTTTGTCCCGATTAACCCCTTTAAGCTTCCTAATTGCGATGGCCCTATGAGTAAGTACTTCTTCTAGGACATCCGCCGTGACAATTCCATGACAGAAAGGCAAGATCTTTGTTGCCAAAACGGATCCTTTCTAGAGAAGGAGTTTCTCTTGAAAGAAGTGAGTGGGAGGAAAGTAGAACTTGATGAGGTAATTGTACCTTCTCTCAACTTGGAAAGTAGCACATTAGAGAAATCCGTTCCCGTGATGCCTACACTAACTAGAGAGGAAGCTAATGATGATGATCACGAAACTTCAGATCAGTTGCTACAGGACCTCGTAGGTCAAATAGAGCACGTTCCACACTAGAGTGGTACGGTAATCATGTCCTGGAAGTCATGTTACTAGACCATGATGAACCTATGAACTACGAAGAAGCTATGATGGGCCCAGATTCCGATAGATGGCTTGAGACCATGAAATCTGAGATATGATCCATGTATGAGAACAAAGTGTGGACTTTGGTGGACTTGCCTAATGATCGGCAAGCCATTGAGAATAAATGGATTTTCAAGAAGAAGACAGACGTTGATGGTAATGTCACCATTTACAATGCTCGACTTGTCGCGAAAGTTTTTCGACAAGTTTGAGGGGTTGATTACGATGAGACTTTCTCACCCGTAGCGATGCTTAAGTCTGTCTGAATTATGTTAGCAATTGCCGCATTTTAATGAAATCTGGCAATTGGATGTCAAAAACTGTATTCCTTAATGGATTTTTTAAAGAAGAGTTGTATATGATGCAACTAGAAGTTTTTGTCGATCCTAAAGGTGCTAACAAAGTGTGTAAGCTCCAATAATACATCTATGGACTGGTGCAAGCATCTCGGAGTTGGAATATATGATTTGATAAGGTATTCAAAGCATATGGTTTTATACAGACTTACGGTGAAGCCTATATTTACAAGAAAGTGAGTGGGAGCTCTGTAGCATTTCTGATAGTATATGTGGATGACATATTCTTGATTGGAAATGATATAGAATTTCTGGATAGCATAAAGGATACATGAATAAGAATTTTTCAATGAAAGACCTCAGTGAAGCCACTTACATATTGGGCATCAAGATCTATAGGGATAGATCGAGACGCTTAATAGGACTTTCACAAAGCACATACATTGACAAGATTTTGATGAAGTTCAAAATGGATCAGTCAAAGAAAGGGTTCTTGCCTGTGTTACAAGGTGTGAAGTTGAGTAAGACTCAAAGCCCGACCATGGCAGAAGATAGAGAGAGAATGAAAATCATTCCCTATGCCTCAGCCATAGGTTCTATAAAATATGACATGTTGTGTATGAGACATATTGTGTGCCTTGCCATGAGTTTGGCAAGGGGGTACAATAGTGATCCAGGAGTAGATCACTGGACAACGGTCAAAATTATCCTTAGAGAACTAAGGAAATATTTTCTCGGTTATGGAGGTGATAAAGAGTTCGTCGTAAAGTGTTACATCAATGCAAGCTTTGACACCAATTCAGATGACTATGAGTATCAATCTGGATACATATTGAAAGTGGGAGCAATTAGCTAAGAATAGCTCCATGCAGAGCATTATAGACATATAAATTTGCAAAATACATACGGATCTGAATGTGTCACACCCATCGGCTAAACTTCTCCCACAAAGCAAAACATGATCACACCTTAGTGCTCTTTGGGTGTTAATCACATGGCGATGTGAACTAGATTATTGACTCTAGTAAACTCTTTGGGTGTTGGTCACATGGCAATGTGAAATGTGGTTGTTAAATCACATGGTGATGTGAACTAGATTATTGACTCTAGTGCAAGTGGGAGACTAAAGGAAATATGCCCTAGAGGCAATAATAAAGTTGTTATTTTTATATTTCCTTATTCATGATAAAGGTTTATTTTTCATGCTAGAATTGTATTGATCGGAAACCTTAATACATGTGTGAATACATAAACAAACACCGTGTCCCTAGTGAGCCTCTTCTGGACTAGCTCATTGATCAAAGATGGTTAACGTTTCCTAACCATGGACATGAGTTGTCATTTGATAACCGGATCACATCATTAGGAGAATGATGTGATGGACAAGACCCATCCATTAGCTTAGCATTTGACCGTTCAGTTTATTGCTACTACTTTCATGTATGTGAAATACATATTCCTTTGACTATGAGATCATGCAACTCCCGGATACCGGAGGAATACCTTGTGTTCTATCAAACATCACAACATAACTGGGTGATTATAAAGATGCTCTATAGGTATCTCTGAAGGTGTCTTGTTTGGGTTAGCGTGAATCGAGATTAGGATTTGTCACTCCGAGTATCAGAGAGGTATCTCTGGGCCCTCTCGGTAATACACATCATAGTATGCCTTGCAATAAAATGACTAATGAGTTAGTCACGGGATGATGTATTACAGAACGAGTAAAGAGACTTACCGGTAACGAGATTGAACTAGGTATAGAGATACCGACGATCGAATCTCGGGCAAGTAACATACCGATGGACAAAGGGAATTGTGTATGTTGTCATAACTTTCGACCGATAAAGATCTTCGTAGAATATGTAGGAGCCAATATGGGCATCCAGGTTCCACTATTGGTTATTGACCAGAGAGGTGTCTCGGTCATGTATACATAGTTCTCGAACCCATAGGATCCGCACGCTTAACGTTCGTTGACAGTATAGTATTATATGAGTTATGTGATTTGGTGACCGAATGTTGTTCGGAGTCTCGGATGAGATCGCGGACATGATGAGGAGTCTCGAAATGGTCCAGAGGTAAAGATTGATATATAGGACGATGGTATTCAGACATCAGAAGTGTTCCGGAGTGTATCGGGTACTTATCGGGTCACCGAAAGGTGTTTCGGGTGCCCCCGGCAAAAGTTATGGGGCTAATGGGCCAAGAGAGGGAACGCACCAGCCACAAGCCCACAAGGGGGCTGGTGCTCCCCCATAGTAGGCCGGCCTAAGTGGAGAAGGAAAGGGGAGGAGGAAAGGAAAGAGAGGGAATAGGATTCCCCCTTCCTTCCCCCTCTCCCCTCTTTCCTCCCCCCTTCCGTATAGAAGGAAAGGGGGCGCAGGGCACGACAGGGCCCCTAGGGGGCAGCGGCCAAGCCCTAGGGAGCCCTGGCAGCCTCCCCTCCCCTCCCACCTATATATATGTGGGGAGGGCGCGCCTCACAAGCACCTCCATTATGACCAAATGCCTCATCATCAAGTGGTGGTGGAAGATCTGCAATGAAAATGATGTGGAACTCTTTGGTTTGACCTCCTCAAAACTAAATACTCCCCGAACGGTGACCCTCATTGCCAATCATAAGGGTGTGTCCTGATTTTTGAAGGAAATATGCCCTAGAGGCAATAATAATGTTTTTATTTATATTTCCTTATATCGTGATAAATGTTTATTATTCATGCTTGAATTGTATTAACCGGAAACTTAGTACATGTGTGAATACATAGACAAACAGAGTGTCACTAGTATGCCTCTACTTGCCTAGCTCGTTAATCAAAGATGGTTAAGTTTCCTAACCATAGACATGAGTTGTCATTTGATGAACGGTATCATATCATTAGAGAATGTTGTGATTGACTTGACCCATCACTACAAAAAAATACACTTCCGTGATGATACGTGTTTGTCACAGTAGGTCGCGGTTTTTGTCATGCATGTACATCCATGACAAATTTATGACAGAATCAAGATAGTCATACCTGTGCTGTCGTAGAAGTGTTCCATGACATTACCAAAATTATCATCACGAAAGTGTCCACTTCCATGTCGATAAATCGCGCGTCACAGAAGTGCTTTCGTCAAGGGTGACCGACACGTGCATCCACCGTAACGGAATGCCATGAAGCTATCGGGTCGGGTTTTGGATCCGATAACCCGTTAACAGCCCCGACCAATGGGAAATTTCCACGTGTAAAATTCTTATTGGCCGGACGAAACACGTGTCATCTCGTCAGTGGGTCAGATAGGCGCCTATGATATGTCGACACATGGAACGGCCCAACAGAGGCCCATTCATGTGAAAAGGCTGACCCGTTTGACTTGGTCAAATGGTGGTGGCCTGGCCCATGTAAAGCCTGTTAACGGCCTGTTCGCATATAGCCCATTTACAGCCCGCTAACCCAAGGCCCGTTACACCCTATCCGAATTAGGCCCAGTAGCGTAATCTGGGCCATCCAATATGATTCCAGCCTGTTTTCACTTCTGGCCCATGTATGGCCCATGACGTCTTTCGGCCCATATGAGGCCCTATGTAACTCTTGGCCTATTAACGACCCGTGGTGAAACTGGCCCGTAATGAACAGTGTATCACTTTACACCCATTAATGGCCCGTGGTGAAACTGGCCCGTAATGAACAGTGTATCACTTTATACCCATTAACGACCCATTATTCTGTTGGGCCGTTTCCAGCCCATGTTATCTTTCGGCCTTCTCAGAGCCCATTTATTCTTGGGCTCATTTCCAGCATTCGTTTACTTACAGCCCATTACTGTCATTTTCTGCTTGTGGGCCAAATTCAGCCCGTGGTTACAGTCGGCCCGTTTGTGGTCCGTTAATACATTAGGCCGTTTTCATAGCGTCATCAAATACGGCCTATTAACGATGGCCTGTTACAGTCGGCCCATGAATGGACGATTCCAACTCTAGCCCGTTTACAGCCATAATGCGGCCTGTTATTGGTCCATGTTTGGCCAATCGATCATACGGCCCGTATAAGGCCCATTGATGATACGGCCCATATAAGGCCCATTGTTTCTACGGCCCGTAGAAGGCCCACTATTTCTACGACCCGTAGGAGGCCCAGTGTCACTACAGTAAATATTATCCCATGGTTATTGTGGTCTAGTTTTAAAAAATAGGTTATTGCAGCCACTAGTTAACCGCGGAAAAAGAACTGCAATGACTACAAGCAAACAAATAAACAAGACAACAAGGAAATAAATAAGCAAGCTACTAACGCTAGGTTATCATGGCTATTACACATATTACATCCACTGGGCATCAAAGTTCGCCACCAGTGCAAATATAGGGAACAAAGCAGCATATCATATACACTGGCCGTCAAAATTAGCCACCAGTGCAAATAAACGCGACAGCAAAACAAGAGCATAACTGAAACAACTTCAGAAGAGCTCAAGAAACGTTATCCTGGGTATCCACCATGCTGGCAATAACCTTAGCAAGCTGATTAGCTTTGTCCTGTTTGGCGCTAAAATCCTCCAACGCTTGCTGTTACACCAGAAAGTATGCATATGAATGCTCTAGGGACTTCCGCAGTCCTTCCGCTTCTTGTCGCAGCACAGTTGATCGATGTCTTTCAGCTTGTAGTTGAGACTCAAGAAATCGAACTGATTCAGACAGTGAGTTTGAATAGCTTGTGCAAGCGGTAGTGGCCAGTAACTCCAACACTAAACCAAGACAGGATGTGTCACTATCCTAAACCTTATCTGCATTACTTCCTTTACCGTTGCTTAATAAGGCACTCTTCCCCAATATTTTGTCAGCATTCTAAAAGAAGAACAAGCAGACACATAACAAGTTTAGCATGTACTAGTATATGAAACTCATTTCGGTGAACCAGTTCATTAGTAAGGTGGACAGGATTAAACTACCAAGTCTTCTATTGCCAAGTACTAGTACATAATAAAAGCATCAAACAAACATATATCTATGTCCTATGGTAGCAATGGAATCTTAAATTAGAACAGTTGTTCTTCAGGTTTAGGCACTTGTTCTACATGAACAGAGTATAGTAAGACGCAAGAATATAATACTTAAAAATAGAAAATGAGCTCATAGACCTTACCACATTCTTGGTTCGGGACCAGTACAGAACAGGCATTCCCAATCATCGTCCAGTAAATGTGTCTCACGAGAACGTAAGGGAATTTGATGAGTTTCTTTGCCGGTGAAGTACGTTTTCTTCGGGTAATTCCGATACTGCCACCAAGCATTCTTGAAGATAGCAAAGGTATTAGCACGGGTTACCTCATCCTGAGTTTCCAAATCGGTCCTTCTCTATAGAGAAAAATGGGAAAATTTGCTGTATTATAACCATCATGGAGGTAGGATGTATGGGACGAAGCAAAGTAATTGCCATGAATAACATTACTTACACATAACTCCTGGACAAACACCTGCAACTGGCATTTTCCTTCATCTTCAGTATAATATTTCCAAGATGGGAAGATACGCACATACGATTTAACAACATGAAATGCGATAGATGCTAAACTACGGCTAGCTGGTTGTGCTTCCTCCACAGGAATAGGCGTACTAACTGGTGGAGTTGGGGTTCGCCGTGATAGTACTGGCCCTTTGGGCACTGGAGCTGCCTTACTAACTGCTCTTGTTTGGGAGCTCTGTGGTGGAGATGGTGCTGTGTCAACAGGAACTGGGTTACTATCGGCTGGGGTTGGGGTTAGATTGGGTGAAGCTAGTTCTCTGTCCATCATAGTAGGGGTACAATCTGCGACAGTTTGGGTTATGTGTGGTAGAGCTGGTTCTTGTGAATGTACAACCAGGGTGCTATCTCCACCAAGAGGTAGCACTATTTTGTTTGAAGACCGTGTTTTTAGTCCGCTATATACTGGCATCACCCGCTCCAATTCAAATGGCTGATAAACAGGAAACATAGTTGAATGTACAGACATTGTATAAGAGACAGATGCAATAGATAGTGTGGAAAAAAGAGGGCATGAAATACATGTATATTGTTTAACTAAAACGGATAGCATGACATAATTTCACATATATGATGTCTATCTAAACTGGATAGCATAGCATAACATAATTCAAAGATATGATGAATAACTAAACAGGATGGCATGACATAATTCACCTACATGTTATCTAAGTAATCAGGATCGCATCATTTAATTCACATATGTGATTTATATGCTAAACAGAGGGCATTCGATATGATGTCTGAACTAAGAACATGGTGTTGAATATTGTGTATATGATGTCTAAACTATGCAATGCAAGACACCGTATGCATGATATGAGCAGTATAACCGTGCCAAGTTAGAGCATACACCTCAGTGCGGGAATAGGACTGGTCATCTGTCTCTGAATCCATCTCTGAGGAGCTATCGGGACCCAACAAGAGATCTACTTCGACAGGTAGCACTGTCTGCTCTGAGGGCCTTGTTTTCACTCCAGATTTTTCCATCTCCCACCCAAATGGCTGATTCACAGGAAGAGTAGTTTAATGTACAAACATTGTCGACAAATGGAAATGTAATGAAGAAAAGGATGGGAAAGATATCATTCAAATATATGATGCCTGGTTAAACATGATGGCATTGCACATTTCACATATATTATGGCTGGTTAAAAGACATGAGACTGCATAATTCCCATATATGATATAGAAACTAAACAGGTGGCATTACAGAACATGTCTAAACTAAGCAGATGACATATATGATGTCAAAAGTAGGCACTTCAAGGCAACATATGCATGATATGACTAACATCATCATGCCAAGGTAGAGCAAACACCTTGGGGGGTAAATAGGAGTGGTCAGCGGCGTCCGAATTTGCCTCAGAATAGATATCTTCCTCTGGATTACAATCTGGAGAGGGGTGGGGAGGGTTTGCCATTGAACCCACCATGGAGCGATGTCTGCATGACATTGTATTGCCGCGCAAAACTCTTCTCTTTTTCTCTACATGTTCAGCATGACTGTGTACAATATCTGACATGCATACGAAAAAAATATGGTCAGATTATGTAAGGAGGGCATGCAGAAATTTAGAGTGATGGTAACAACCAGTGGATCGATGCTTTTCCGTTGAACCAAAATAGCCCTAATGGATCGACGTGAATGTATAGTAATAAGTGATGCAACAAGTGTACAACCTCTTTGCCGTAGCCGTGTTGACGTCAGCATCATTGGGTTGGTCGCTGAAGCAGTTGAGGCAGAGGTGGTTCTCGGAGGTGTGTAGGAAGATCCGAGGAATCTGTAGACGATGTCTAGGGCACTGCTCTGTTGTGATGGATCGTTCTATCATTGGAGCAGCTCCGGTGAGCCGTAAGACATCAAGGCTGAAGCAGCACAAGACAGACATCGTCAATCTCAAGTGGGATTCTAATAGCATCTCCAATAGATGATGTAAATGGATGTAAAATTAACATCACCAAAAACCACCTGACTACAACAGATGAGGTAAAAACTGTTGAATCTGAACTTAACTGTCGAAACTGAAATTTACTGTGGAATCTGAATGCTACTATCGAAACTAAACGCAATGGTAGCAGAGAGGCACTTGACATGTAGTTTAGGAAGGGCCTGCAGTTCATCTTCAACCTGCACTCCCCTGAGCCGCCAGCCACCACCGGCCGAACCGCCGGCCCCAGCGCCGCCTCGCCGCCCCAAAACAACTTGCCACTGCCGCCCCGGCCAGCCCTCTAGGCCCCCCGCCCCCACCCTGAACCGTAAGATAGATAGTGGGGTACCTCTCTGGCGAGCCCTCGTCCCCGCTGCGGGTGGTTCTTCCTCAACTCTGGCGAGCCCCCCAACCCCTGAAAATCGACTGACCCAATAGTCGATTCAGTCGACTGAAGTGTGGCTTAATCGGAGCAGAGCAACAGCATGAGCGAGGGGCAGAGCAGCAGCAGCAGCTGGGCGAGCGAGCGATCGAGCGAGAGCCAGAGCAGCAGCAGCAGATCCGGCTGGTATGGCCGCCGCCGCCGAAGGGGCCTCGCACTGGGGGAGAGCCGCCATGGAGATGTCGCCCGCGGTGCCGACTTCAAGGTAGCCGCTCCATGGGGGTGCAGGATGGAGCACCGTCGGTGTCGGGAGGTCGAGATAAGGAAAAGGTGCGATGCGATGAGTGTACAACCTCTTTGGTGGCGCCGAGTAGGCCTCAGCTTCGTCCGAGGAGTCGGTGAGGATGCTGCGGTTCCGGTGGAGTAGGTTAAGGCGGCGCTGTGGGGATGGAGTAGCTGCGATAGACGAGGCGATCGTCGGAGCAGCTCCTTGGAGGTGGAGGACGAGGCGGCTGAACCGGCGGGACGACGAGATGGACGACGGATCCTCATCCGGGGAGGTGGACAAGGGACGTCGAGCTGTTGCGGTGGACGACGTCGTCGGGGAAGAGGCTCCGGCTGGGCAGCGGTGACATGGCGGACGGAGGAGGGTGGGGTTTCGCGGCTGGAGCGGAGAGGTTATGGCGGCCTGGGATTTCGAATGGCGAAAAGGGGGCGATGGGAGGGGGTGAAGCATGGCTTAGGAACGCGCTTGTCCAAAATGTAGGGTGTGTTACAAAAGTACCCCCCACCGATTTGAACTAGCGGCCCTTTCGGCTCAGGGTTAGAAGGGGGATTTCGCGTGTCGGGATTTGGCAGCTGGAGGGAGTTTTCGTGCGCGTTGTAATTTCGGGATAGCAGGGCGCGGGTTGTGAAGGGCGCCAGTTTTGGGAGCACAATATCTGAATTTTCGGGATATAACAAGACGCAGGTTGAATTTTAGGGACAAGCCTAATGTGTAGTAATATTGTACTTGTACGTACCAAATCAATTCGCACTTCCCTCAACCAAAAAGAAAACGAAAAAATAAAACTATTCACACCACACAAAGAGAGAGTCTTGCCCCGTTTTACTATACAGATGCTATTCAAAGCTACTCCCTCCTTCCATCTATATAGGGCCTAATGCATTTTTCGATGCTAACTTTGAACAAATATTAGAGCAATGATATATGACATGCAACTTACACAAAGCACACCGTTAAATTCGTCTGTGAAAGGTTCTTTCAATGATATAATTTTCACATTGTGCATGTCATGTACTATTAATCTTGTCAATAGTCAAAGGCGGTCTTAAAAATCTCATTACGCCCTATATAGATGGAAGGAGGGAGTATGAATCCATGTTATGTCCGATTAAATTTTTTCGCTTGCTGTATAATGCATGTAACCTACTCATACCAGCATTTTAGTACATTCCAAATGTCTATACTACCGCTGCAATTCGAACTAAATTTGAATTCGTTTCTCTATTTCAATAAGAATCTACAATCATGATTGTTGCCAACTTCAACCATCATAGTTTCCTTGCTATCCGCCGGATATAAATCAGACAGCCTATAACGCATGATGGCAGGCACACCATCATCAAGAACTCCGTTTTTTATAAGAGTAGAGATAAAATATATTAAATGTAGTATACCATGTTCATAACCACACCATGTGTATCACCGTTATATATATTCACACATCCGTCGGTTTGAAACACTATGATAAATTCTTCAAATATCCGAATTCGCTTTTTATAATGAAGTATATATGATCTCTATTCGTCTTTTACACCCACACAACCCTCTTATCTTTGTAGCTAGCGCTAACTTTCTCTTGTGCATGCACACCCCCGCATCCCTCTCACCCTCCCTAAGCATTCTCTAGCTCCATCGGGCAAATTTGTCTTTTCACTTTAGGTCGTTCACCCACGGTGTGTGTAGGCCCCCCAGCTCCTTTACGGCACACATCGATCGATATGCCTCTCTAGCCAGGTGTGCCTAGCACAAACACAAGCTTCCCCTCTTCTCTTGTCACCGTCCATGCCTCACTCCCACCACTCTTTTCATCGTTCTCGTACTCGCACACTCATCCCCCTCGATATAGTATGCCTCTCATACCACCTCCTACATGCATCCCTCTCTCTCTATCCTTCATCTCGCGCCTCATTTGCTTCTAACACACACATGCATGTATACCGATCGATCTCCCAACATATACCTAGATCGACTTTAACTACCCCCATCGATCGACGTACCTCACAAGTTATGTCTCTCCTTTCTCTTACAAAGGGCGATTGATCTTCCTATGTAGTTATGTCTGCTTACCACAGCCACATCGTCCCCCCTCATCATTCGTGCATGCCTCCTGACCCGTCTCTCACACGCACGTGCACAGACAACAAGCAGCCATCTCATCTCTTATTGATATTGCGGGCGTGCCCTCCGGTTGTCTAGCAAGCCTATCCCACCATTTGTTAGAAGCAACTCCACTACCACCCCCTCCAACAGTCTAGCTCTGTCTCTCTCCCAACCTTATTCATCTCCTGCACATATGCATGGATGCCGACCGATCTCCCTTAATACATGAGGCAGATCGATCTCCTTAATACATGAGGTAGGCCCCTCTCCTCCTCCACACATATACCAGCCATTGTACCTCTATAGTTAATGGGGCCTCCCTCTTCCCCCACCACACACCGATAGTCGAGCGCTGCAGGTAGGTATCCATGCCACAGAGACAAACTGCACATGTCCCATCTCACATTCCAGTAGGCCAGCCACTCTATATCTTTGACGTGGGCACACACAAATTCGATGGTACTCTTTATCGATCGCACGCGCGCGCACACACACACACATCATCCCTCTCTTTGATTCTATGGACACCTCAAGCCGATGATACCTCCACT
Source organism: Triticum aestivum (assembly GCF_018294505.1). Taxonomy (NCBI): domain Eukaryota; kingdom Viridiplantae; phylum Streptophyta; class Magnoliopsida; order Poales; family Poaceae; genus Triticum; species Triticum aestivum. Next base: position 362,138,756 of record NC_057806.1, on the reverse strand, counting down.
CTCTTCTCGTGGATCACCCCCTCTATATATATGTTATATCCAGGACTCTATTTCACACACATTGCATATGTTAAAAATTTTGA